>NW_026732806.1:185000-295109 GCF_028476545.2 Physella acuta
CTTATAGTAATCTAAGCTGGATGAAAGGATACCTAACCATCCGCAAAGAGTTAGTGTGTATTGTAACGCTTACCTATCTATCAGCCAGATAGAAGGTGAACGTCCCCGGATTCTTTTTTCGGGGTTATATGCAAATGCCTTACGGCCTAAATGGATGAACACTAACACAACGACACACTAGGGCTCGAATTCGATGTCTAGGGAAAACTAGTGATACTATTGTAATTAACACTCATCCAATCTGCATACAACCTTTAATAAGCGAACACAGTTGTGGCAGAACACAAGGTTAAACTAGATAAAATATTTAATGTATAAAATATCAAAACCCAACTTACAAAATGTAGGAAAAAACACTATCACAGATTTCAACACTGCCTAATAATAGCCACAGGCCACACAACACTGCTATAGCTTCAAGAATTACTTGGCGACAAGTAATATTATACTAGAAGACTAAATCAACTTAAGAAAGCAAGGCACACACAGGACTTAAGTTCTCTCACGTTCAAATGGTCAGAATCTATTGCCGGACAATATGGACGGCTTGGTCGTAATGGACCGTTTGATCCTGGTAGACTGCCTGATCAAGGTAAAACTGCCACGTGTGGCGAGTGTGCGGGGCAGTTAAAGACTTCTGCCACAGGGGAGGTCATCCTCAACTCATGTAGCCATTGGTTGGGAGGGTCATATGATCAGAATCATTCAATCAGATCTTAATGGAAAATTTCTACGTCTTAGACACCCTTGGTAAGACAGTGGAAAAACCCCAGGAGTTACACAATCATTCCATATAAGGTATTATACAATGTCAAAATAAAAATGGAACCTGACTCGACCTAAGTAGGTCACATCCCCTCCCTTTTTGGAAGTGACAGATAGGTTCAACAAAAGCATACATAAGGAACCAATCTGGCAATGAAATAAAAAAAAATGTTTTACAAATGTAGGCAATCAAAATATTAATACCAGATGAAAATATCCCTGAACATAAAAGGGAAGTAACTCAAACTTTTACAATTGGTGAAAGGGAAGTAACCCTTCAACAGGTAATTATACATCAAAATCCCTCAAAAAAGGGTATTACAATATTTCCATGTGGATATTAAAAGTGGTAAACCCGCCAGGGTAAGACCTTTATTTCAATGACTAGCTACAATATCAACTGAGTCATATGAGACATATTATTATAAAAGATTACATATAATCAAAAACCACCTTTAATTAAGGTTCACCTGAAAATAAACAAAATATTCAACAGGAATGGAATTTTGAAAAAATCAAAATCATACCACTCATTTCCATGTTAAAACACAACACTTGGGTATGGTCCCAATGAACCACAAAACATGTCACATGATCAATGTGTGTAATAAGATTTTACATCCTTGACAAACAATCAGCCACAACATTATCACTACCCTTAATGTGTGAAATTTCCAGATTAAAATTTTGGAAATATAAGCACCATCTCAATATTCTTTGATTTGTCTGTCCTAACTTAGAGGTAAATTTCAGGGGATCATGGTCAGAAAACACTCTGACTGGATTGGTTGAAGAAGAGACATAGACTTCAAAATGTTGTAATGACAAAACCAAAGCTAAAGCCTCTTTTTCAATAGTAGAATAATTCTTTTGGTTCTCATTTAACTTCCTGGAAAAAAAAGCAACGGGATGGTCAATTCCCATGTTGTCTTCTTGAAATAGGACTGAGCCAACGGCTAAGTTGCTAGCATCAATGGCAAGTTTAAAGGGCTTGCTGAAATCTGGCGCAGCCATAACAGGAGCATTAGATAGAAATGACTTAATGGTTAAAAAAGCTTCTTGACATTTATCTGACCATTCAAACTCAACACCCTTTTTCAATAATGCAGTAAGAGGTTCAGCAATAGCTGAAAAGTTTTGACAGAACCGCCTATAGTAACCAGCCATCCCAAGGAACTTTTTGATTTCTTTACAATTTTTGGGAGGAGGTAACCTTACAATAGCATCTACTTTAGCTTCAATGGGCCGAACTTGGTTCGTTCCCACTTGATAACCCAAATAGGTAATTGAACCTTTACAGAAATTACTTTTATGTAAGTTTACCGTAAAATTCACTTCAGACAATTTTCTAAAAAGGTTAGTCAACTGAACAATATGTTCTTCAAAAGTATTAGAAAATACAACTATATCATCTATGTAGGCCTCACATTGGTCTATGTCAGCAATGACAGAGTTAATGACCCTCTGGAAAGTTTGACCAGCATTGCGCATACCAAAAGGCATACGTTTGTATCTATAAAAACCATTAGGGGTTACAAAAGAAGATATTTCTTTTGCACGGTCAGATAAGGGGATTTGCCAGTATCCTGAAAGTAAATCAATTTTGGAAATTATCTTAGCCTGACCAACTTTATCAATAACGTCTTCTATTCGAGGTAAAGGATAGGAATCAGCTTTGGTGAGCGCATTCACCTTCCTAAAGTCGGTCACAAACCTGAAAGATCCACCGTCTTTCGGTACTAGGAGACATGGGGAACTCCAGCTGCTGAAACTGGGCTCAATGATATCATTCTTGAGCATATAATCAATTTCATCTTTTATCAAAACAGCTTTTTCCGGGTTAACTCTATAGGGGTGTTGTTTAATGGGTTTTGCGTCACCTACGTCTACATCATGAGGTGGTACCTTCGCTTCTTTGGGGACATCCCCAAAAATAGAGGGAAATGTCTCGAATAACTGATACAATCTATGGCTTTCCTCTGTGGACAAATGCATAAGGTGGACATTCAAATTATCTAAAAAGGAAGAATTTACCAATTTTGGGGGTTTCAATTTATCATGTATCACATCATCAGAAACATTTGAACATATAGGTAAAGTAATTTTAGCTGTGGAATGAAAATTGTTACAATTATCATAATACTTTTTCAGTGAGTTAACATGATACACTGTCTGTTTCTTTCTTCTGTCGGGCGTATTGACAACATAGTTCAAATCACTTAATTTTGAATGCACAGTAAAGGGTCCACAATATCTCAAGGATAACGCATTGTTCAGATTAGGCACTAGCACAAGAACTTTGTCGCCTGGATTGAATGTTCGTTTACAAGAACTCTTATCATACAGTCCTTTCATTCTCACTTGGGCCTTTCTTAAATTCTTGTGAGCCATTTCGCACACGGCTTTCAGTCGAACGTGAAAATCGTCAAAGTTTTCCACAGGATGATCGCTGGTACCTGTCCAACGTTCGTGGATCAGCTTCAGGGGACCTCGGACAGAATGTCCAAACACAAGTTGAAAAGGCGAGTAGCCTAAAGAGTCCTGGACACAGTCCCTCGCGGCGAAAATAATCCAAGGAACAGTCTCATCCCATTGGGTGTTACTGTTAGCGAACGATCTTAGCATGGTTTTGAGGGTTTGGTGGAACCTCTCAAGTACGCCTTGAGACTGAGGGTGGTAGGCTGAGCTGGTGATGTGGGTAACGCCTAGCTTGGCTAGTGCTTCCTGAAAATGGTGACTGGTGAAGTTGCTGCCTTGATCTGTTTGCACGATTCTAGGTAATCCAAAGGTAGTGAAGAACCGGGTCATGGCTTTGACTACAGTCTTAGCCTTAATGTTCCGTAAGGGAATCGCCTCGGGAAAACGGGTACTTGAACACATAAAGGTAAGTAGGTACTCGTTGCCCGCCTTGGTTTTAGGCAAGGGACCTACACAGTCCATGACGATTTTTGAAAAGGGTTCTTCTAATACAGGAATCGGACTCAAAGGGGCCTTAGGAATTGTCTGGTTTGGCTTTCCGGCCAACTGACAGTTCGTGCAACTTCTGCAGTAACGCGACACATCTTTTCTCATTTTGGGCCAAAAGAACAGTTCTTTGATCTTCGCCGTCGTTTTAGTGACTCCTGGGTGTGCTGACATTGGATGGTCATGTGCCAGCTTAAGTATTTCATGCCGATAAGGTGGAGGGACCCACAGCTGGTTTTTACCCAACCATGGTTCGGCTGGTGAGGCATTCACTGGTATAGCGCGACGAAAGAAGAGGCCGTTCTCGGAGAAATATTCTCCATCGTCAGATGATAGAGATTTTTCGACCGTTGCTTCGAGTTCCGCGTCGACTTGTTGAGCTTTAATGATGTCTTCCTGAGATATCCTCAGGGGTAAGCCCAGGCTTGTGTTTTCTGGAAGCATAGACTCCAATTTGGGAGTCGAATTTCTTGACGATGATGGCGGGTGTGGTTCAGACGTTATGTCAGCCAATTGTTTGGTCTGGCTTCTTGTCACCGCACATGCAGGATACAGTTCATAATCATTATCTGGAACTGTTGACCAAGGGTCTGAAACCGTACAGGGGTATACTTTGCTTCCCGCAAGGTCATTCCCTAGAAGTAGGTGTACTCCTGGGACAGGAATACTATCTATCACACCTAAAATGACCTCACCTTCGACGAGATGATGTTTCAGAGCAAACTTGTGTAAAGGGACGACAGTTGATTTTGTCCCCACTCCCTGGATAATGGAAATCCTTCCGGTGTTCGTCTCAGGTGTAATGTCCATTGAACTTTTCAAAAGGAGTGATTGTGACGCTCCTGTGTCTCTTAGGACGGTGATATTCCGCTGAGACAACGGATCACCTGGTTTGCTAATGATGGCTTCGGCAATAAAAGATGAAAAGTCAACCTTTCTCGATCCCTCGAGATCGGTAGACTCGGAAGAAACTGGATGGTGGCGAGAACAGTCAAAATGTGACTGCACATAATGTGTGGAGACTTGACTACCTTCTTGCGGACACTTAGGGTTAGCGTCCTTTAGAATTCTAGAGTTCATAGTTGAACTGGCTGCTTGAGGGAATAGAGCATAGTGCGCAGAAGTACGCACTACCTCTCTGTTATATTGACGACGTTTGTAACAGTCCTTGACAAGATGACCAGGTCTTTTGCAGAACTGGCATACCGCTCGACGATTGAGAGTTGATCTCGGTTTCTCTCTGGACTGTAATGCCTTCACGTGTTGGCCAACAGGAGGATTGCTGCCAAAAGGGGGAAGCACGGGGTTGAGGCGGTTTCCTGACACTGGTGGTTTCTTATGCACCAACATATATGTGTCAGCCGACTCAGCAGCCTTCTGGATGTCAATTATCTTGTTATCCAGTATGTGTAGTCGTATCTCTTCAGGCAGGGACGATAGGAATTCTTCCCTTAGGATAAGTGACCTGAGTTTCTCAAACTCAGAAACTTCTTCAGAGTGTAGCCACCTTGAGAATATTTTCTCCTTTTCAAAGAGAAACTCCACATATGATTGAGTGGGTAACTTGCGGAGTGTTCGGAATTTTGTCCGATAGGCCTCGGGCGTCAGTGCGTAGGCCTTCAAAATGGCAGTCTTGACCAAACTATAGTTATTTTGAACGTCGTGAGAGAGTGCCTGGTATGTTTTTGCAGCTTTCCCAGTAAGGACCGAGCTCAATAAAGCAGTAATGGAAGTTTCGGGCCATTCACATGTCTTCGCTAAACTCTCAAATGAGTTAAAGAAAACGACCAAATCTGTTTCATCAAATTTAGGAACTAATTTCCCAAATTTGGCAATCACTTGCCCTACCGACAACTTTTTTGGATCTACCAGAGAAGTAACATCACTAACTTGACCAAACTCTAATTCCAACCTCCTCTTATCTAAAGCAATTTTAGCCTCTAACTCCTGTTTCTCTAAAGCAACTTTCTCCTTCTCTAAAGCAATTCTAGCTTCTAATTCTACCTTCTCTAGAGGTTTCTCCTCGCGGAGTAACACACCAGCCAACAAACTTTCATCAAATACTCCTTCATTAATAAAATGAACAACAATTTTATCTCTCAACACCTCTGACTTCTGCGTAACAGAATAATCCAATTTCAATTCCTTAACAACATTAATCAAAACTTTTCTACTCAACTTTTCTACCTGCTCAAAAGTGGGATTAGCCAAAAAAGACTCCATAACACTAACTTTCAAATCACAACAAGCCTAGGTTCACTAACTTAACACGGTGCGTTGGGCCGTGTACTTGACCTCTTCAATCTAGGACGACACGTCTGGCTATTGACCTAGATACCTCTATGCTTGCGCGCGTTGTAAGAACACTGCGCTACTGGATATAAAAACAACTAAATCAAACTAAACTTAGTGTTTACTGATATAACCCACAACTGGAACGACAGATTAAATCTCGGCGAGCCCCCACTTTGTAACGCTTACCTATCTATCAGCCAGATAGAAGGTGAACGTCCCCGGATTCTTTTTTCGGGGTTATATGCAAATGCCTTACGGCCTAAATGGATGAACACTAACACAACGACACACTAGGGCTCGAATTCGATGTCTAGGGAAAACTAGTGATACTATTGTAATTAACACTCATCCAATCTGCATACAACCTTTAATAAGCGAACACAGTTGTGGCAGAACACAAGGTTAAACTAGATAAAATATTTAATGTATAAAATATCAAAACCCAACTTACAAAATGTAGGAAAAAACACTATCACAGATTTCAACACTGCCTAATAATAGCCACAGGCCACACAACACTGCTATAGCTTCAAGAATTACTTGGCGACAAGTAATATTATACTAGAAGACTAAATCAACTTAAGAAAGCAAGGCACACACAGGACTTAAGTTCTCTCACGTTCAAATGGTCAGAATCTATTGCCGGACAATATGGACGGCTTGGTCGTAATGGACCGTTTGATCCTGGTAGACTGCCTGATCAAGGTAAAACTGCCACTCGTGTGGCGAGTGTGCTGGGCAGTTAAAGACTTCTGCCACAGGGGAGGTCATCCTCAACTCATGTAGCCATTGGTTGGGAGGGTCATATGATCAGAATCATTCAATCAGATCTTAATGGAAAATTTCTACGTCTTAGACACCCTTGGTAAGACAGTGGAAAAACCCCAGGAGTTACACAATCATTCCATATAAGGTATTATACAATGTCAAAATAAAAATGGAACCTGACTCGACCTAAGTAGGTCACAGTATGCAAGGTAAAGTTAGCCAATAGTTTAAAATTAAAAAAAAAAAACAAGAGTCTGACAAAGTGGCTTCTTGTCCCTCACTCTTTTACTTATCTACATAAATGGCTCAAACGATAATGACACCTAAAAATGTCGACGTTAGAATTCTTATTAAATGAACAAATGGGAAAAGCATATAAACACGTTTGTCATCGCTTATAGTAGAGTGATCGCTTGCATTATTGTGATGTATAGCATTTATTTTCTACTTTTTAGTTCAATCAGAAAACGTGGGTTTTTAAAAACTTTTTTAATGATAATTATTTATGAATTTTTTTTCAGTACTTTACATGTTTTATTTACAATAGTGTTACATGACTAAAAACCATTGCGCGTCTATTGAACGTGATGGCGCAGCTATTGAACCTGATGACGCGTGTGGTGTGGTTGGATAGACATGCCTACTTCCTTCCGTCCTAATACGGAAACCGGCTCAGAAGGTTCACTTCCATTAGCCAGGCAGGCCTCAGTGTGACAAACCCCGAGAGAGTTTCCCACACATCGGTCGCTACTTCCGTGGGCTCTCACCGGGCTTTCCTTCCCCATCCACCATACGCGGGACGTCGTCCTACCGCCTGGTACCCAGCTTGATCGTGGGGGGCATTCCGCCAGATCAAAACCCTCTAGCTGCTGTTATCAGCCACTGGCCATTCCGCACCCACTAGGGGGGACATGAGTTTTGTCGGACCAGTGGCATTTTTCCGAAGCCCCGTTAAGGCCGCCGCTTAAAGTCAAAAGAAAGATCTGGCGGCGGACTCTTTTGGTTCCCGGCAGTCTTGCACCTCTCCTCCCCCACGCTATTATGTGGGGGACTTGGGAGTCCGACGTACCAGGCTCTTCGGAAGAGCCGAACGCATACAGCAGTTCTACTCGGCCAGATCAAAAACCTCTAGCTGCTGTTGGCTACCACTAGCCATCCCGCACCCACTAGGGGGGTCATGAGCTTGGTCCAACTAGTGGCACACATCCGAAGCCGCGTGAAGGCCGCAGCTTAAAGTCAAGACATCTGGTTAGAGTCGAGAGCAAAACCCTTCTTGATTCCCGGCAGTCTTGCACCTCTCCTCCCCCACGATACTCAGAGCAAGCAACGGAGATTCGCCCTTCTAGTGCGGACAAAACTCCTGGCTCGCTATCATGTAGGGGACTTGGGAGTCCGACGTACCAGGCTCTTCGGACATGCCTACTAATTCGGTCCAAATTTTAATTAATTCATAAAAAATTAATTAGGCATCCAATTAAGTCAAATTTAGTTTCAGATTGCATTGTCTTCATGTCTTGACCCACGTGCCAACTATGAATCGTATCGGTCAAGTAGAAATGTCCGAATTTTCACTCCTGCGTATCGATCTAGACTGACGACTGACGACAGAGGAAGTGAGTTAAATAAAAGCTTGTAAAAAAATTCATAAAAAACGTTTTAATAACAAGCTTTTATGTAATGATGCACTAAAAAGTAAAAAATAAATTATACACTACTATTTAAATTACTATAAAGAAAAGCGTGGGTATCTTCTCAAATATTAGTAAAGGTATGCAATAGGTACTAAAGTACTAAAGTGACCCACGCTTTTCTTTATATTAATTTAAATAGTAGTGTATAATTTATTTTCTACTTTTTAGTGCATCATTACATAAAAGCTTGTTATTAAAACGTTTTTTATGAAAAAAATTTCAGTGCTTTACATGTTTTATTTACAATAGTGTTACATGACTAAAAACGATTGCGTTTCTATTGAACGTGATGGCGCAGCTATTAAACCTGATGGCGCAGCTATTGAACATGATGACGCGTGTGGTGTAGTTGGATAGACATGCCTACTAATTCGGTCCAAATTTTAATTAATTCATAAAAAATTAATTAGCCATCCAATTAAGTCAAATTTAGTTTCAGATTGCATTGTCTTCATGTCTTGACCCACGTGCCAACTGTGAATCGTATCGGTCAAGTAGAACTGTCCGAATTTTCACTCTTACGTTTCGATCTAGACACACTGTCGACTGCCGACTGACGACTGACGACAGAGGAAGTGAGTTAAATAAAAGCTTGTAAAAACAGAGTCCATTGCTCATGCACATGGAATACAGGGTGAGCTTGCCTGACCATGACTGGGTTGTGGCTGCTGGACATAAGCTGATCCCTTCAGTTTATGCAAAGATAAAAATTCAGCCCAACGCCTTGGGAAATCGAGAAGCTGTTGGATACTCCGGCCCAACATACATATCAATCAGATCTGGTAAACATTCCCCACAGCGCTTAATCATGGACTTGATTTTGAAAAATTACTTACTTTACATGAATTTGATGATATCACCAAAGAGCGGTGTGGATCAAATTGTTAAACCAATATTAGTGTTGACGGTTGATGGTGGCCCAGACGAAAATCATAGGCATCAAAAGGTGATCAAAGTTGCGGTACACCACTTTCTCAATCAGAACTATGATGGTTTGTTCATTGCTACAAATGCACCAGGAAGAAGTGCATTTAATAGGGTTGAAAGAAAAATGGCGCCACTTAGCAATGAGCTCACAGGATTAGTTTTACCCCATGACCACTACGGCAGTCATTTGGATGAAAGCGGAGTCACAATAGACACAGATTTAGAGAAGAAGAATTTTCAGTTTGCCGGAAACACTTTGGCAGAAATATGGTCACACTTGACAGTGGATACATTTCCTACAGTGGCAGTATACATAGATCCAGAAGAGTCTGAACTCCTTGAAACTTCTCTGCTCTCAAAAGATCAGCGTTGGCACGATATTCATGTGAGAACTAGCCAGTATTTGACTCAGATCGTTAAATGCATGGATGGTAAATGTTGCTCAAAGCCAAGAAGCTCGTATTTCAGCTTAATAACTGATAGATTTCTTCCTCCACCTTTACCAGTCGCCCAAATAAGCTGTGGACTAACAATACCTGAGCGTTCAACCGATGGCTCTTCACATAAATTTCCATCTCTTTTTCCCACGTTTTCTTTAACTTGCTTTCGCATCTGTTTGTTTGTTTGTTTGGTTCTCCAATCAAATCTTGCGATCGAAATTTCGGGCACTTCCCAGTTAGCTAGCGCGCTGAAATTTTCAGGGAAGCTTTGTTTCCGATGACAATAGAATATTCATTTGTTATTATTACTAAATTTATCCATGGAAACATTTTATTGATAATTTTATACCCCTATATATTTGTACAAAAAACGTGGGGGAAAAGGGACATAACCCAGTAATTGTAATTTGATGAAAACAAGGTTCGGTACTCTCCCTCGTTTGGCTTACTGAGTAGTGGTCACGTGGTGTTTGTGTACAAACAACCGGAACGTAACAACTGGTGGCCAGTATGGGGGAGACGATATGGTCGAGTGGTTGGGCACACGATTGCCAACCCACTCGACACGGGTTCAAGGCACGTGTTTTTTACGAGTTGTCTTCGTTTACCCAAAAAAAAGTGAATGCGAAAAGATAAAATCGATAGCAAGATTTTAATGCAAACAAACAGACAAAGACTAAAAAGTAGAAAATAATTATCATTAAAAAAGTTTTAAAAAACCCACGTTTTCTGATTGAACTAAAAAGTAGAAATAAAATGCTATACATCACAATAATGCAAGCGATCACTCTACTATAAGCGATGAAAAACGTGGGGCGCCGTGATTTTCTTACAGTTTCTAATACTGTTGACTCTCTACAAGCTCCCTAATAAACGTCAATAGTATTATCTAATCAATAGTAATATAACTTTTACATCTTATATTAACAATGACCGATAAATAACTTTTACTTCGGCGCCCCAAGTTTTTGTGTTAGGGTTTAGGCTAAGGTTGATGCTTAGTTTTTGGTCTTTTTCTTAATGTTAGGATTAAAGTAGTATATAGGTATAGAATTCTAGTTTCGCTTATACACGCGATATTTTTACACTAAAGATTTTTAGAACCACATTAATTCATTATTATTCTGTAGACAGTTGTGTTTGTTTGAGAAAGTGGCTATTTGCTTAAGTCTATTATTTGGCTGATATAATTTATGCGTTTAACACAGTTGAATATGTGTAAATAAAAAGATTATTGCCAAAATATTGAGTTACTGATTCAGTCATATCTACACTGAAAAAAAGCAATAAACGATGTAGCTTTTTAAAACGAAATATAAACTAAAATAAATTTTTCTGATTAATATTTTTGTCAAATGATCAAGAAAATCATTTTTAACACAGTAAGAAAAAAAATTATATTGAAAATATAAAGGGAAACAACCTATATAATATTACAATCTAGTCTAGTAATGTCTTTAAACACGCTCACAAAATATACGTACGCACAAAAACACATGCACATATACACTAACAAATGAATTTGCAAATACTCTCACATGCAAGAACAAATACAGAACAAAACCACAAATAAAAATTGACTGTGATTTAGAGTACAGAAATAAATAAAATGAATTCAAGTTACAAACATGCTTCGTCATAAAAAGAAAAAAAAATATTAAGATCGTTTTAAGAACAAGCTTTTTTATGTAATAATTCAGTAAAAAGGAGAAAATAATTGATTTTCTTTAAATATATAATAATACATTACTATTGAAATAACTATAAAGAAAAGCGCGGGTCACTTTATTTTCTATTGGATACCGTTTCTTATATTTTTTTCAATAGTTATTTAAATTGTAGTGTATAATAATATATTTAAAGATTTTATTTTTTATTTTTTCCATTTTAGTGCATTAAATAAATACCTGTTATAAAAATGATTGTCATGAATTTTAAAAATAATGTTCACATATTTGTGTAAGGAAGCTTGTTATAATAAATATCATATGATTAATTTATTTATAAAAGTAAAGATTTCTCTTCAGATCTAACGATACATTGGGCAAATGAAGTGAAGTTCATATGTTTCTTGACCTCGGCATATAAAGGGATAATGTGGTTAGCAATATGCCCAGCCGCATTTTGTTTCCCAAACGTGAGTTGTTACCCAGCAGTGTTGGGTGGAATCATGGACGTTCCATGAACTTGAACCCGGTTTCGAACTCGAAACTTTCGAGTTAGCAGTCTAGCCCTCCATCACTAGGACACGCCGTCCATGATTAATACATTTTGGTCTATATTTTGAGTTCCCTATTACTCGACCAAGCCGTTCCTGGCTTCATAGTAAGACATGTAGCTAAGACTATCGGAAACAGGCACAGTTTAAATTTTAAAAGATTTTTGGATTTTTCTTATCTTAAAATGTTCATGGAATGATGTTCTTATGAACTGACCTACGTTACTAAACAATGTAACAAAAATACATACAAATATGAATTATTTTAGTAGTTGCCTATTGAGATAAGAAATGAATATAACCCAAATGCAGATTTAAACGAAAATGAAAACAGGTTGATTGTATCCTTTATGTGCTTCATTTCAAATAAATCATTTATCATTATTATATTTAAAGATAATTATTTATTTACTTATTTTTATTATATAAATGCTTGTAATTAAAACTTTTACAATGCTTTTTTTTTAAATATGTTAATTGATAAAATAATTATGTACTATATCAACCAGGGGCGGAACTACAGTGAAGCCAGACCCCGCAATGCGGGGGGGGGGGGGCCACGCCGTTCAGGGGGCCCATAATCATTTTTTTTATAGTTTAAGTTAATTTTCTTGCATTTTTGACCTCATGGTTGTTTTGAAAAAAGAGTACTGTAGCTGCGGTTGTAGTATCTTTATTCTATAGACACCTTCCCACGCTCTTGTATACTCTTTTTCCTACAATCAAACACGCGCTGTTGTCGACAAAATTCTTTTGAAAAAGCATCAATTGCGCGAGAGGCCGCTAGATATTAAGACATCTTTTTGAGACCATCCCAAACTTGGTACTGATGAATAAAAGCACATCGGTGCTTTGCTGTCCCTTTTAAGTTCTTTACTCAGACCTCCCGTCCCGCTCTTAGCCTTACAAGAAGTGAATAGATAGCGCCTCAACAACTAAGCTGGCTCGTATCGGTGGTAGTGTTGACAAACTAGCGCTCCAACAACTAATAGCCAAGAAATAACGTACCGACATTGTTTACGTTTAATAACCACTGTTCTAGAAAACAAGGCAAACGTCTCAAATTAATACACGATTGATAGCGTGTTATATATATATATATATATATATATATATATATATATATATATATATATATATATATATATATATATATATATATATATATATATATATATATATATATATGTGTGTGTGTATATATATATATATATATATTACTTTCGTCACTGGCACCTTGATAGTGGTTTTGTAAAATAACAAACAGATAACAGATCTAATACTGTAGTGATATATATATATATATATATATATATATATATATATATATATATATATATATATATATATATACACACACACATATATATATATATATATATATATATATATATATATATACGGGGGCCCAAACATTTTTTTTTGCGGGGTGGCCCATTTTTTCTAGTTCCGCCACTGATATCAACATGATTGTAATTGACAGTTCCCAATCGGCTATAATTTTTAAAAATGTAACCTTAATTTTTTCGCTTGCCATATTCTTTAAACGAGTTTTTTTTTAAAATTAGTATTAGTACATTGAATTTTAAATCTTGTAAAAGTTTTACTCCATCCTTTATGGGAACTACTCAATTAGTATTGCCTGCAAAATCTGTCTGTGTTATATCCCTTTGATGAAAACAATGTCTCAACGCGAAGGTGCAACATATATTTTAGTATGAACTTGCATCAGTTGAATAAAATTTAAGAAAAAAAATGTATTAGCCATATTTTGTAAAAGCACTTTTTAACTAAAACAAATTTCATATTTACATTAATTACAAAGCTAAATTCAACAAAATAGAGCAAAATTGAATCAACAAAAAAATGCCTAGTTTTTAAGCTGATTAAAATATAAAGTTATATAAAGACCTTGTATATTTCATTTTTTTAGGCAAGTTTGAAACGATTAAACATGTAATATTTTTCTTTCATTCACTATTGTCCAAAGTTCAACATATTTTTTAGTTCATTGATACATCTAGTACCAATCGTATTGTTTTATTAAAAGTTGTATTTTTTTATAATGGTTATATAACCATCATAATGGTTGTACTTTTTAAAAATCTATAAATTTAAAAAGTATTCTTACTAACATCTTTCAAGGAAAATATAAACTAATGAAAGGTCTATAAATGTAAAAGATAACCCAATTCAAACTAATTATTAACTATATGCTTAATCCAGTGGCGGAACTAGAAAAAAAGGGCCACCCCGCAAAAAACTATTTTAGCCCCCCCCTATATATATAAATATATATATATATAGGCCTATATATATATATATATATATATATATATATATATATATATATATATATATATATATATATATATATATATATATATATATGTATATGTATATATATATATATATATATATATATATATATATATATATATATATATATATATATATATATATATATATATGTATATGTATGTATATATATATATATATATATATATATATATATATATATATATATATATATATATATATATATATATATATATATATATATATATATATATATATATATACAATCACAAAATACAAAAATAGGATACTCATTGCTTGCCTGTTCGCGATTTGAAAAACATAAATTTAAACAAAATTTCAGCATCAGGTCATGTGTGTAAGTACATAAAATTAATTAATTTTTTATAGAAGCCCTCTTAAAATCTGGTCGGTCAAAAAAATATAAAACATAAAAGCTTTGTACAAGTACTGGTGTCTCGTGTTATGTTTATTTTTATGTTTTTTTTTATTTATCTTATTAATTTTTTAAATAGTATTGATTTAATACATTTCCTTTTTATAGTATGTCATTCTATAGTAATTACTTATAAGAAAATAATAATTAAGAGAAGTAATTGGTTTTTAATTTGTTTTGTACAAATCTATTAAAAGGAGCTTGATCACCCCTATTTGACTATTTTTTAAAAAAGGGGAAATAAGTCATGGAAGTGGTTTGAACATTTGATAAGTTTAATTGTAGGAGAAAGACTCGGCTTTTACAGTGGTTTAAAAACAAATGGAAAAAGAATATACAAGAGCGTTGGGTGGTGTCTATATTAAGTGTATATTAAGCCCCTGGCTTAATCATATGTGATTACTACATCTTATCTGTCAAACACAATACTTTGTAACAATATTACTGAAACTGATAGTAACAGATTTATTCTTTCTAACTAAAATCACTGTATAGAGATTATAGCAAACATTTGGATAGTCCTTTAAAGCGATTGACTTCACAGAATGAAAACTATTAAGAATTTGTTTTCAATTAAAATAGTGATGTTATTTTCTTTTCAAAAACAAAACTTACGTAGCTAAGCCTGTCATACTCTACCTATACCTTTTTTATCCCAGGTCTGGTCTGACCTTCCTCAAATTTCCATTGATTTTCTTGTCCTGCTCTATTGAATTGTTTTTAAAAATGTATACAAATTGAAATTCTAAGCTAATCTGTTACAGGGTTTTTGTGGTCTTTAAAAAAAACTAAACTAATTATAAAAGTTATAATTGTTTGCTAAAATAAATTCGGCACTAAACTCTTTAAAATTTTTGTAAACAAAGAGTCTATAAAAACAATGTGTAGTTCATATGGAAAGATTGAGAATATGAAATTCTACAGGTGTTAACAAAATGTGTGAGAAAATTATTAAGAAAAATTAAATAATGTTAGAAGTATAATTATGTACCATATGTAAAATATGGAATGGGTTCAAAATGTATGTATAGTCTAAAGATTAGGTTAATATATTAAAATGAATCAGTAAAGTTAGGATCAGTAAAAGAACCAGATTATAAAAAAGATGTAATGTTCTTTAAAACAACATGGCGGTAATTGTCTATAAATAAAGATATGGTATGAAGATGTATGTAGCGTTGGTTTTTAAAATGTAAGTAGTATTTGTAAACAAACAAATATATGAAAATGAATTTGAGTTTTTTTCTGTCACCACAACTGGTCTTAGTGACAGAGTGTCCTAGCGATAAAGAGCTAGACCAACAACCCGTAAGTCTAGAGTTCGAATCCGGATTCAAGTCAGTAGACCTTCACTGAGTCCACCCAGCTCTGACGGGTACCTAACTCATGTTTGGAAAAGTAGAGACGGCGGGGCAATGTGCTGACCACACTATCCCTTCATATGTCGATATCACAGAAACAGTTGAACTCTTCTTCATTAGCCCCATAAATCGTCAAGTGTGGAAGGGAACTTTACTTTGACGTCTGGTCCTGTTTGTAATTGTGCCATAAAAAAAGCTAATAAAGAATCAGGAAAAGTAATCGATTGGAACTTGTTAAAAAAAGCTGACTCGGAAGTTGCTGATGATAGAGATTGTTTTCCGACAGATTCCAAGAGACAGATGGTCACAACTTTCAGTGAGACTGAAAAAAAGAGTTAAAACTTTTTTTAATAATAAAAAAAATAGTAAACATTAACAATTAGTATGATAGGACACTAAAACAGTTGAACTCTACTTCACTTGCCCAACGGATCATTATGTTCGTGAGAGTACTTTAGTAAATCTGCGTGTTAGAGAAAAATGAATTATTCCCCGTAAGATAATGCCCAATTAACTTAAAAAAAAGCAGCTGTTAAAATTTAAAACGATGTATTTCGAAAGACGATTTCAACTACGCAAATCTTACGCTGTGGCAACAAATAAATCATTCCATATGATATTAGTTAAATCTAGTTCGCTGACGGCTGGCTGTTTTTGGAATCCGAATCCTTTACCACAGGCTTAAGAAGTAGTGACATTTGAATGCTTCCTATGTTATATACATGGTTCTAGCCAGTGACAACTGAACAATGTGATTTAATTAATGAAACTTTGTTATATGAGTTACATTTTTATGAGAGCACTTTGTTACAGGAGTTTTAATACTAAAATCAATGATAAAACAGCATTTAAGTAGTATGCACATACAAACACAAATTCGCATGCACATGTAAATACACAGGCATATGCTCATGCAGATGCACATACATAGGCACATGCAGATGCACATCGCACATTTGATTGTTACTGGAGTAGGAATACTGTACGATAAGCTTAAGATATATTTAAAGTTGTACGTTTTTATTCTATAAATATGGTGATAATTGAACACAATGATTTCATTGATTAATCTCGGTAACAGGTATTTTTCCGCCGTTGGTTAAGCGTCCTTTACATGATAGTAGTAGGCTCACACTTGCATGAATGCTCAAACTCGCGCAGTGGCATATGGTGACAGGTGGTCATGTGACCCGGATCAACCCGGTCTTCCCCATAACTAATACAGAGCTTATTATCGTTTTAAAGAGAAGCATATACTAGAGAGGCGGTGGGATACAATAATCGATGACTATCATAGCACATGTGGTCCGTAGATAGCACGTCCCGAAAATAGGTTAGTGTATCTACTTGAATCAATGGTCGAATTTCACCCTATCACGTCTGTCGGCATGCTGGTGATGGTGGTGGAGTTATTAAGAAGCCCTGGTCTACCCTTTGAGCAGTTATTAAACATCTAGAGCTAAACCTAACCCTAATGTAATGACGACGGCTGTGAGGAGAGGTGAAAAAGACTTGATAACTAAGTACTAAGTACGTTGTGCGTCTCATTTAATCTTTGCAATTGTTTTGACGAAACTCACCAGCTTAATTCGATGGTCTCGGTCGAAAACCGTCTATCTAAAAAAATCAAAATTTCTGTTTTTTACATAAATCGAAAGCCAGTATGATTCCTCATAATGCATGAAAATATTATAGAAATCTCGTGAACGCCTATCGATATATAATCATCTGAACAAACCGGCTATTATTTCTATCGCTAAAACTTTCGACGCAAAACGAAATATCGATTTCCGCAGTATACTTTTAATCGACAAATTCAAATTTATTCAAATTTATTAAAAAAAACGGTTACAATTGTGGGCACAAAGGCCTTTTTTCACATTGGCCGTTTAAAACAAATAAAACAACGCAGTCTCTCGGTGGGTGCAATCGCACAATTTTACGCCACAGCAATCAAAGTATTTATAGGTAGGGATAGTAGATTACTTATGGTAAGCTATTCTATTACATTTTATCATTTGAAAGAATAATAAATGAAACAATTTTTGTTTAATATAGCATATTGTCGGTTAGATTTTAGAGAACCAAACTTTTTAGT
The DNA here is from genome assembly GCF_028476545.2 of Physella acuta. Classification (NCBI taxonomy): domain Eukaryota; kingdom Metazoa; phylum Mollusca; class Gastropoda; family Physidae; genus Physella; species Physella acuta. The sequence goes on from NW_026732806.1 coordinate 203,283, forward strand.
TTACATTTTAATTAGGCTTTGAAACTAGGTCTAAATTCTAAAATCTAGTCTAGTTCTAGAGCTTAATTTAAAATATATTATCGAATCGAATTATCACAAACTTTCGCAATACATATAATTATTTTTTTTTATTCATTACTAACTTTAGATTGAGGGTTTATTTTCGTTTTATGAAATCTTGTATATGTTAGTTACAAAATTTTGGCCAACATGTTAAACGACAAATTAAACTACTTGGAACCTAAATTTAAATGTTAAACGGTAATTAGCATGCTATAGTGATATGTATTACATGTTTACATTTCAGATCAAACATGAAATTATATAATCACATGATCTAAAATTGTATTTACAGATGCTACCATACAGCAGAGGGAGAATGCGTCTTAAACTTAGCTTAAAATCTCAAGCTGTAAAGCATCACAATTATATTATTTCAGCATTCACAAAAATGTTATCAAAATAAAGATCAGTCTAATCAGACAAGCCTATTTCAACACACCAGTCTTATCAAACAAGTGGTCAGTCTCTCTCAACTGACCAGTCTCAACATACAAGAGACCATCCTCTATTAACACATACTTTTTACTACACAATAGACCAGCCTCTCTCAACAGACCAGTCTTATAATGGAATTGATCATCCTCTCTCAACAGACCAGTCTTATGATACAAGAGCTCAACCTCTCTCAACACACCCGATTTACCTTACAATAGATCAGCCTCTCTCAACTGACTAGTCTTACCATACAATAGACCAGCCTCTGTCAACTGACCAGTCTTGTCATACAACATACTAGCCTGTCAACTGACCAATCTTATCTGACTAGTCTTACCAAAGAACAGAACAGCCTCTCTAAACTGACCAACCTCAATCAACAGATCAGTCTAGCCTTTCAAGAAATCATTGCGACAGACACTGCAAAACAACCCATTTGCTAGTATCTACCTCAAAGTCAATTAGAAGATAGTTGGCAATAAATAAACTCGGGTCGCAACATTAAGATCCATACATGGCCCCTGACCATTTGTACAAGAAAAGAAGAAAGATTAAAGCTGTCAAATATGAGCACCTACAAAAAATAAATAGATTTACATTTTTATGACAATTTGCCCAATTTTAAAACATTTTACCAACTTTAAAATGTTCTCATTTGACGGTTTAAAAGAATAAATAAAAACTAAACACATTTTAAAAACATTTGGTTGCATTTGTCTTTGATACCAATTTTTAAAGAAGTAAATCATAATTAAGTAGTTATTAATTAAAACCATACCTAAACATCTCTACTTAAAAGTAACTCATACTGTAGAATATTAACAAAACTATTTTTTTAAAACGCTCCAGTATAGTCGGTAGAGAGTTTCTTTGCACATATAAATAAAATGTTTTCAATTAGAATGAAGTAATCAGTTCGAATAATCGAGTTCCAAAGCTGGCTATCTTAGCCTATGAAGTAAGCTGACAAATTGTATAAAACAGGCTGTCAGGAGTAGTCTTATTGCTAAAATCAATGATACAACAGCATTTAAGGCGTAGTGTAATGCGCGTGCACATGTAAATACACATATGTGTGTCTATTTTAATCTTTACAATGGTTTTGATGAAGCTCACGAGCTTTTTCTTCTCGTCAAGTTTCGTACTGATCCGGGATAAACAATAGTTTGAACGATAAGGGGGGAATAGACAATAGTATAATAAGGGAGTTAATCTTCACACTACAACATGATGTAAACACCAATTTGTAATGCGATAGAGCCATTAAATTTTAAGAGTATTACTTATAGTGGTAAAAAACAACGTTTTTATGGGTAAAACTATATGGTAATTTGCTTTGATTAGGTTCCTGTTGATGTTGTGTATTTGTTAGTTTGCGCCATCCTCTAACCTCATTGATCCCTTCGTAACAGGCAGCGTTCAATATCTTCATCTTTCCATCCCAACCTCGCTCGCCATCTAACACAGCATCATTAAATACGTAACACGAACCACATCCAAGTAATAACAACAGAAATCTATGCTATGTAAGGTTTAACATAAACTTAACACCCGACACGACAATGTGATGTGGACCAACAACAAACAACTGACCACTGACCGTAGGTCTGTGTTGATATGTCCTGATGTGGACCAACAACAAAACAACTGACCGTAGGTCTGTGTTGATATGTCCTGATGTCTAAACCTTGTGGTCAGCACGATAAGCAGGTTGATGATGACGAAAACGATGACGGTGGACATCAGGTATCTGGCAGGTCGAGATTTGGTCAGCTGTAGCATCTTGTCAGGTGTGATGGGCAGGTGGAGGACTTTGTAGGTGCTGTTTTGAATCTTGCTAGATAAGGGTTGTGTGTTGGGCAGGTAGAGGACTGTAGGTGCTGGTTAAAATCTTGCCAGGTAAGGGTTGTGTGCTGGGCAGGTAGAGGACTTTGTAGGTGCTGGTTCAAATCTTGTTAGGTAAGGGTTGTGTGCTGGGCAGGTAGAGGACTTTGGAGTGCTGGTTAAAATCTTGCCAGGTAAGGGTTGTGTGCTGGGCAGGTAGAGGACTTAATAGGTGCTGGTTCGAATCTTGCTCAGCCGAAATATTTCTTCGATGTTGATTTTAGAGGGTAAAATCTTAGTTTAGCGTCGTAAATTCCAACGTAGCTAGTAATGTGCGATGAAGGTAACTAATGAATATTTCTTTCGTTTGGCCATATTTATGTCATATTTTACATAACATAACAGATAATTGAATAACAAATCACAATCCAAGACCAAACCAGTTATAAATATTCTGGAATAAACTTTAAACTACCCCGTTCGAGACAACAATGAGTAAATACAAGCATCGGCCATGTTTTAAAAACAATAAATTGTCTATTCGCATGTCTTTTGTGTTGATTTTGTGGTTTAATATGATTGTTTTGTATTGTTTTAATATATGCCGGGGGTCGTCCATAAATGACGTCACACTCGTAGGGGGGAGGGGGGTCCGTAATTTTGTGACGTTGTGTGATGAGGGGGAGGGTGAGGGGTTCAGATGGTGCGACGTCACACTTTTGCATTTTAAAAAAGCAATGTTACAAAACGAATTTTAGACGTTATTTTGAGTTCTAAAAAACGGTTTTAATACATTGTAATAACAATTGATTAAAATACTCTATTTTGACAGAGTTCAGACAAGATTTTGGAAAAATATAGCTGTTTAAAAAAAATTCAACTGCAATTTTGAGGGGGGGGGGGGGGGGGGTTGTAGGCTGAGGTGTGACGTCATTTTAGGGGGGGGGGGGTCTGGCTTTTTGTGACGACGTGTGACGGAGGGGAGGGGGGGGGGGGTAAAAATCGTCAAAAAAAGTGTGCATCCAAGACCACAACAATTGTTGGGAGGTCGAACTTTTGAACACTTTGTTTGCAGTAAGCAAATCAATATTAGATCGCTCATAAATGACGTCGCTCTTAAGATAGTAATGACAGCGTGCATTATTACAGAGCAAACATATGAACATATTGTTTCAGGTAGAAATTGTGATTTGTGGTGGGGAGAGGTTGAGTAGAACTCAGCGATGTGATCTTGGAGACGGGTCAGGTTTTTTTTGTTGTGAAAACGGGATGGTTGTGGGAGAAAGACCAGCTGTAGAAGTATGACGCGTCATTCATTGGTGATCCATTTTCTCAGTGGGGACGAAAGAACTATTAAGAAGGGTCAAGAAATGTAAAAAGCTTGCCGAGTCGCATTTCTTGAACCCTACCTTTTTCATTCCCCCACTTAGCACATCGTCACCGAGTTAACGCTCGCACGTGACGTCATGTAGCGGTACCGCCGACCGTTAGGCTAATTTTATAGAAAAAAAAACAAGCACTGCCTTTTTGACGCTTTTGCGACGTTTAGTTTGATTACATAAGTTGGTGTTCATTAAACAGCCCTAACACATCTATCACTCGTCCATTTAAACGTACGTAGTTATTTCTGCAAGCTTGCTGTCTTGATACTTTCGGCCCTTTAAAAATGTATTAAGCTCACACCGTATAGAACTAGACTACCCATATTAAGCTCCAAAAGAAGCTTGGTGAAAACAGGATGGCCGTCCGATTTTGTAGCTGCTCTGCGCTTTATAAAAACCACAATAAACGATAAGATGACACTTATATTAAAGTAAATAATAGTTCTGAATATTGATACATTAAAAGTGATATTCGGAAATTAAGAGCCAGACAGTCAACATGATATTTCAATTTAAGTTTAAGTCCAAGAAAATAAATTTCCTCAAACGATGGAACATTACTAAATTTTCGCGCAGTTTAGCGAAATTGAATTTAAGTATTTACGTCATCTTACAAAGCGCGATAGCCTACTGGTGCTCTAACGCGGCCCATGCTAATGGCCGTATTCTTAACGCCCCGCATTAGACGCGGCTTATTCGTCGGCAGGCATTTGGTGGCAAGCCTTTTTGACGGGGATAATGTGTTGCGGCCGTTTTGCCGAATGTCTTAAACTAGCAGGCTTGCAACATTTGTGATGATTCGTTTTAAGCAAGGTATACGTATACTAATGTTTATTTATCGTTATTTTGATTGAACAAAGCATTATAGAGGTTCTCCATCAACCATCTAGTTATTTTTCCCCGTTCACCTCCTTTCATGAGACCGACACGTCATAAATTGCAAAGCCGCCTGAGTTGACGTCACAAATCTTCACTCACTCTCGTAGCAAATCATATGTGACATCATTTATGGACAACCCCATATCACTCACTTGTGTACTTGATATTGACAATTTGACAACAAAGGATAACAAAAATGTGTCTGGCAGGTGGAGACTTGGGATCGACCATAATGACAACACGCACTTAAGGGGTAGACTGGCTCATTGTTTTAGATGATGTTTTACGAGGGAAGCTGGTGGATAATACATTTTGTCTCTCTGTATATATAAATGATGACAAACATTTAATGTTGTCAAAATTATGGTTAGAGATCTTAGATAAGGCAGAGTGAAGCGTAATTTTTTACATTATGACTTGTTGTGACATTGACGACAAAAATATGACGGAGGTTGGGGTTTAATTAAGGTAAAGAGAAGTAAAAAAAATGTCATAAGTTACGATAGAATTACTAATTGATGAAAAGAAAAACCTGAAATGAAAATAGTGAACATTAAAACAATAAGAAAAAACTCACAACTATTTAGTATTAGTAAGATCAAATAAACATTAGCTTAAAAAAAACGCGATTTAATACATGGATACAAGTTGCATCTCACAATGCTTCTAGAATTAATAAAGTTGTTTGTTAGGAAATTCACATTTAAAAAAAAATGCTTTGTAATATGGACTATACAACAAGACGATCATATTTAAATACATTTTCATACGAATAGAAATGAAAGGGAAGCTACTCTCAATAACATTTTCTTAAGATGGCTGCTGTTTTTAATAGCTAATTTACTATCTCGAACAGGGTTGATAAAAATTAATTTCAGGAAATTTAAATTGATTTAACCATCAATGGTGATCTATTATTCAATTATCTATAATACTTTATCAAAATATACGAAAATATACTCATATTTAATGACATATTCATTAATTCGCTCTCTCCCACATTACTAGTTTTGGCCGAATTTACGACGCTAAACTAAGATTTTACCTTTTAGAGTTTATAATACAAAAATAGCAACTCAATTCTGACAAATGAGTTTAGGCATGCTGTTGACACACACATCCACCCCCACCCTTCACCCTTTAAAAGAGAAACCATCAATCGACATTTATTTCATCCGATCTCGTAGTGCTGTGGTAACCAATTTAAAAAAAAATATGAAATAGTTGGGCAGTGAGTCTACATTCTCAATTAGCTAGAATTCAGACCAGCAGCATTATAGACTAACCCAGGCAATTAATGTTAATGAAAAAAAGCCTGACCATCTTTGCTCTCCAGCTAAATTACTCAGAAAGGTATGAAAATATGCTTTACATAATCTATAATAATAGTTTCGCTGTCTGTCTATGTATCTATGTATCTATCTATCTATCTGACAAGAACGCTCTAGAGAAAACACAAGCAAATTAAAAACTTTCACAGTAAAGCGGAAGCGATATATGAAGTCATATTCAGCATATAGTAGAAAAAAGTCGGCAGCCGGGAGAGTGCACAAAATAATATGACGTCATTGATTCTCGAGTAAACATTGAATTAAAAAGCCAATTTTGTCTAATCTAAGTGGTTTGCGTGAAGAGTTTCTTTCATACAATTCTTCGGGTAGGGGCGAAGCCCCACCCTCGAGAATGAACGTCTAAGCCGCCCCCCCCCCCAACTCAAAAGAAATGTCGTCATCGATACTCTATAATAATGTTACAGCCTAATTCATGTGTCTAATATAAAAAGTGGTTTGCGTGCAGAGTTTCTTTCATGCACTTCTTCGGGTAGTGGCTAAACGCAACACCAGTGTTTCATTCAGACTTTTTCCTCCCCGGAGGGGGAACTTTTTTCTAATCTAAAAAGTGTTTAACGTGCACAGTTTTTTTCATGCATCTCTTCCGGTAGGGGCGAAGCCCCGCCCAGGTTCTTCCATTCGTTTGTATGATCTACAAATGCGACCAGTGTTTCTTTCAGACTTTTTCCTCCCCGGAGAGGGGTGGGGTTACTTGAATTTTTTTAGGGGGCGGGGGTTGAAATTTTCTGGGAGGGGGCGGACACTGGAAAAATCTATAATAATTATATTTCGTTGAATGGGAAGGTACACATGTTGTGGGGTGTGTGTGGGTGGGTCGGAGCCCCCTCCTCCCAAGGAGGGTTGCCTGAAAGAAACTCTAAATGCGTTTTTTTTCATGAATGAGATTAGGTGCATGGTTTAGGGATATGCCTATGACTATACTTTGTATAAATTAAAGTACCGATTCTGGATAAAAATCCGTTTTCAATGTCATTTTTCGTTTCCGGTTAATTTTAATTAAGGTGGCGATTTTGGTTTTGGCTTCAGTTTAGAGAAAATAGACAGCACTATCAACCTAGCGCCCGTTGTATCCTTCCTCAACGGGCCATTTTTCTCGTTAATACTAATAGTTTCGCTGTCTGTCTATCTATGTATCTGACAAGAACGCTCTAGATAAAACACAAGCAAATTAAAAACATGCATAGTAATTCGAAAAACGAAGTATGACGTCGTCACATTTAGCATAGAGTAGAAAATAATCTCAAGCCGGAGAGTGCACACAGTAATATGACGTCATTGATTCTCGAGTAAACATTGAATAAAAAGGCTATTTTGTTTAATCTAAATGGTTTGCTGTGAAGAGTTTCTTGCATACAATTCTTCGGGTAGGGGCGAAGCCCCATCCCCGCTTAAGAACGTCTGAGCCCCCCCCCCTCCCCAACTCAAAAGAAATTTCTTCATCGATACTCTATAATAAAATTACAGCCTAATCAATGTGTCTAATCTAAAAAGTGGTTTTCTTGCAATTTCTTAATGCAATTCTTCGGGTAGTGGCTAAGCGCGACACCAGTGTTTCTTTTAGACTTTTTCCTCCCCGGAGACGGTTGGGGAGGGGGCGGACACTGGAAAAAGTATATAATTATATTTCGTTGAATGGGACGGTAGACATGTTTTTTTTTGGGGTGGGGGTGGTGGGGGGTGGTGTGTGTGTGGGGGGGGGGGGGTGGTTTTAGTTTAGAGAAAAGAGACAGCACTATCAGCCTAGCGCCCGTTGTATCCTTCCTCAACGGGCCATTTTTCTCGTAATATATGTTATTAGAATTGACGTTTCGAATAGCTATATTTTTAGATATAGGCTATAGATCTAATTGTTTTGATTAGCAATCCCTAGAAGCATTATTTGAGATGTTCGTTTTTTAGGTGCCTCTTCAAGCCTGGTGATCACAGGGCAGACAGTGGTGGATTGGAAAGGGAAGGGGGGGGGGGGCTAAGAGGGACCCTGATTTTAGGAGGTCTACAAATTTGCTCTTACAAAGTAAATTTCATTTTCCGACTTCATTCCGTTTGGTGAAAATTACCTGACCCTTTGAATGTTTCAACGACACGTGTGTTTATGACTTATCCGTCCAATCGCTAAAACAAAGGACGCGCTAATGATAGACGAAGTCTACAAAGCTTTAAACCAAGTATAATAAATAAATGAATAGACATACTTGTCCGGCTATTAGCATCGTTCAAAATCACTACGTTAGGTAGTGATTAACGGATTTTAGAATGTTAGGCTTAGTTATGTATTCAAATAATAAGAATTTAATGTATTCAAATAAAAAGAATTAAAACCTAACCTAAACGTCAGATGGGAGGTTCAAGGATACGACAAGATTTATCTCATAAACATAGAAGTTTAGAAAAATTAGTGAAACATAGTGAAACAGCTATAACTCAATGAAAGTGGCGAATTAATGGGCTGAACATGAGATTACCAATTTTCTGTTAACAACGATCGTTAGAAATGCCCTACCAATCTTGTGTTTGTTGCTTAAAATCTAAATGAATGTTGTATGTCCAAACCAGAAGCTATTTCCCCTCTGTTATTATCGCCTGCTCTCCCTAAAATAACACTTGTGTTTTTGAGTTACCTTGCTCATAAAACACGACAAGTGAGTAAATTACATCAGTCTAGTGTTTTTTTTTTGTCAGATCTGCAGGTGTTGAATGATCACACACCCAATTAAAAATCCATAATACAAAGTGGTCTATTATAAACCCTCGCCTACCATTGATCGAGACATATAGGGCGAATTAGGCGGTAGCCTAGGATGGTATCCATAATGTAGGGTTAAACTTGTGTTATCGCCATTGTTATAAATACTTATTAATTAATAAATTTGATTTTATTATATTATAAACTATAGATAGGATAATTAAATGAAATGAGACAATTATTGTATTTTAAATAAATCTTGTAATTTAGAACATTCCGGATAATTATATAATTTTAATATAGATTTTGTTCTAAACACGTGCAATTTTTATCTGTCTGTCTGTATGTCGGTGGGTGTGTCTCTCTGTCTGTCGATCGGTCCGTCGGTTGGTCGTTCGGTTGGTCAGTCGGTCGTTCGGTTGGTTCACTTCCGCTTTATTGTTGTTACACATAAACTTTACATTTCCTAACTAATCTCAACTTCAGCCGACTACTGGTAAGTTTTAAAAACATTCAACTGTCATCTTAGGCTGTGATGAACATTTCTACGCCGCTGTTTTTATCGTATCGATTGGGTACGTCATTGTGGATGGTAATAAAATCCGCATGTGCCACGTCAAACGCCCAAACCTCAGACTGCTTCTCATCCAGTGAACGTTAGGTAAATATTCAAAAATACTTTTTTTTAATTGTCTCTCCTCATCTTATCATTTTAATTTTTTTACAGTTTATGTTTGAATTTATTGTTAGAATATCAAAGTATTTTTATCGGTTTTATCCCATTTTATTATTTAGATCTTTGTATTATCCGCTTATCAATTTAACTGTATTTCTTAATATTTCTTTTTACATTTTCTTTTACAATATTCAATAACACTATTTACTACACACTAACGTTTTCTTTAGATCAAGGCTTTGATAGACTGAACAATGTTCCTTAAAAAGACATGCTCGAAATTGTTGCTTCTTTGTTTGTTTTGTATTGCCTTAGAACCGGTAGGTAAATTTTTTAGTTAACATTATTCTTTACCAATAATAAAGGTGATTCGACCACTATCCATCAAAGTGCTAAAATCAAAGGGTGTAAAATATATTCGTCGATACATTTTCTATTAAACACACCACGCTTTATGCATAATTATATGTTGTTATTCATATTTATGTACCAAACTACATACAAGTAGTATATTAGGTCACTTTTGGAGCGAATGGGTGAAGGTGGATGCGGATGCGGATGCGGGGCAAAGGTTATATAGGGTGAGCCGCAGGTACAACGAGATATAGTAAAATACTCACCCACCTGGGTGAGTGGGTGAGCCGCAGGTACAACAAGATATAGTAAAATACTCACCCACCTGGGGGAGGTGGGGGAGCGGGTGGGTGAGGGTGGGTGAGGCGGAGGGGGAGTAGGTCAGTAGGTCAGTAGGTCAGGTGAGGGGTGACCTTGTGACGCAATCACCATCGGTGACCTAGTTACGTAATTTGTTTGTTTGTTTGATTTTAATGAGTTTTTAATTATTTTTTAATTTTATTAGTATGAATTTTTTATTTATTTTGTTTTTAATTTTTAATTTTTATTAATTTTAATTAGTTAAATTTTTAAATATTTTAAATTTTAATTTATATATTTAAATTTTAAATTTTTATTTTTTAATTTTGATTAATTTTTAATTTTTAATTTATTTTTAATTACTTTGTTTGTTTAGTTTTTAATTAGTTTAATTATTTATTTTTAAAAATTTAAATTTAATTTTTTTTCAATTAGTTTAATTTTTAATTAGTTTGAATTTTTAAATTATTATTTTTTAATTTTTTAAATTTTTAAATTTTTAAATTTTATTTTTTTAATTTTAATTAATTTTATATTTGTTTATTTGTTTATTTGTTGTTTATTTGTTGTTTATTTGATTGTTTGGTTTAATTCATTTTGTTTGTTTGTATGTTTTTTAATTTTTAATTTAAAAATAAGCGAGTAACGCTAACGTGTACAAAAATAGAAAGTTCTTTGTGTAGGTCCCAACAACCATTAACGACATCTGTTTCAATTTATCCCACACATCAAAGAATTTTTGACCACCAGTGAAGTTTTTCCGCGGATGAGTTTTTGACAGGTGCCGCGCAGTGATTAATGGCTTTTCTCGCACGCCGGTTTCGCCCGTGACAGCTCAGTTTGATTTATGACCGCAGGTAAAGTTTCACCCTGTGCATTGGGACGTGCGCAGCATCGCCGGTATGCTGAATTATGGGTATGCACCGATTGCTACCCGTCGCTCAGCGTCGTGCTTTTTTATGACCCAGTGGAATTTCGTCTTCGTATTTTTATGGGTCTGTAAAACCAATTACTTTTCCGCGAAGGTGAAGTGAAATCTCTTTGTCGGGTAAACGTAATGGCTTCTCCGCGAAGTTCAGACGGCGTTTATTTGAAGACCACCTGGCCAACACGAGACAGGCTGGCGCCACACTTAACGGAGGCTCTAGGGCTTTTTTCATTACCTTGTTTTTAGATTTTCTGGTACTACTATTCTACACCCTTTTTGAGATACACGTATACACATTCACACACACACACACACACATTCACACGCACTAAAATTAGAACAAATCTCTTCTTATATTTTATTTATTTATTTATTAACGTTTTTCCAAGTCATCAAAGGCTTTTAAAATATCATGCTGTAAGCTTAACAAGCGTTCAATACATACTCGCTTATAGTAACATGGGTGAGGTGAGTGAGCAGGTGGGTGAAGGGTAAACATGTGGGTGAAGGGGGAGCAGATGGGTGAAGGTGGAGTAGGAGTAGGAGTAAAGGATATATAGTAAAAGACTCAACCAACTGAGTGAGGTGGGTGAGGAGGTGGGTGAAGGGTGAGCTGGTGGGTGAAGGTAGAGCAGATGGGTGAAGGTGGAGCAGGAGTAGGAGTAAAGGATATATAGTAAAAGCTTACAGGAGGTGGATGCTAATTTTAATTTTAATTCCTCACCCACCTCACTCAGTTAATGGAGTCTCTTACTATATATTCTTTACTCCTACTACTGCTCCACCTTCACCCATCTGCTCCCCCTTCACCCACCTTCACCCATATTATAAAATATAAGTAGATCTTTGTTCTAATTTTAGTGTGTGTGAATGTGTGTGTGTGTGTGTGTGTGTGTGTGTGTGTGTGAATGTGTATACGTGTATCTCAAAAAGGGTGTAGAATAGTAGTACCAGAAAACCTAAAAACAAACTAATGAAAAAAGCCCTAGAGCCTCCGTTAAGTGTGACGCCAGCCTGTCTCGTGTTGGCCAGGTGGTCTTCAAATAAACGCCGTCTGAACTTCGCGGAGAAGCCATTACGTTAACTGACAAAAAGATTGCACTTCACCTTCGCGGAAAAGTAATTGGTTTTACAGACCCATAAAAACACGAAGACGAAATTCCACTGCGTCATAAAAAGCACGACGCTGAACGACGGGTGGCAATCGGTGCATTCCCATAATTCAGCATACCGGCGATGCTGCGCACGTCCCAATGCACAGGGTGAAACTTTACCTGCGGTCATAAATCAAACTGAGCTGTCACGGGCGAAAATGGCGAGCGAGAAAAGCCATTAATCACTGCGCGGCACCTGTCAAAAACTCAACCGCGGAAAAACTTCACTGGTGGTCAAAAATTTGTTGATGTGTGGGATAGTTTGAAACAGATGTCGTTAATGGTAGTTGGGACCTACACAAAGAACTTTCTATTTTTCTACACGTTAGGTTTACTCGCTTATTCTAAAATGAAAAATTAAAAAACATACAAAAAAACAAAATGAATTAAACCAAACAATCAAATAAACAACAAATAAACAACAAATAAACAAATAAACAAATATAAAATTAATTAAAATTAAAAAATAAAATTTAAAAATTTAAAAATTTAAAAAAATTAAAAATAATAATTAAAAAATTCAAACTAATTAAAAATTAAACTAATTTAAAAAAATTAAAATAAAAAATTAAATAAATAATTAAACTAATTAAAAAATAAACAAATAAAATATAAACAAAGTAATTAAAAATAAATTAAAAATTATAAATTAATTAAAATTAAAAAATAAAAATTTAAAATTTAAAAAATTTAAAAATGAAACTAATTAAAATTAATAAAAATTAAAAATTAAAAACAAAATAAATAAAAAATTCAAACTAATAAAATTAAAAAATAATTTAAAACTCATTAAAATCAAACAAACAAACAAATTACGTAACTGGGTCACCGATGGTGATTACGTCACAAGGTCACCCCCTCACCTGACCTACTGACCTACTGACCTACTCCCCTCCGCCTCACCCACCCTCACCCACCCGCTCCCCCACCTTCCCAGGTGGGGGAGTATTTTACTATATCTCGTTGTACCTGCGGCTCACCCACTCACCCAGGTGGGTGAGTATTTTACTATATCTCGTTGTACCTGCGGCTCACCCAGTTGGCGTAGTATTTTCCTATATAACCTTTTCTCCGCATCCGCATCCGCATCCACCTTCACCCATTCGCTCCAAAAGTGACCTAATATACTACTCATACATTATCATAATGATAGAAGTTTTTAAATATGTATTTTTATTGAATTGCATTAGGTTCTTGGGTCCGATGCAGCAAGTGTTAACGAACCTGCACCGCTCAGCTCGAGTTTAGGCTTAGAAGTGCGCCAATTGCTTGAATGGCAACGAAAAAAATTGTGCCGCATGGATAGAAGATACTGCTATTCATAAAAACGTTGTTGTTTTATTAAGGTTAGACAATACTGATAAAAAACAAATTATTTAACACATTTCTGGGTGTCTAATAATTTCATATCTTAATTGTTTTTAACCTATTGACAAAAATAATATATGGCTACCAATAGCAGTATTGGTTGCCATGAAAACCACGAAAAGGTGTGAAAACTAACACGTTTTCAAACCGCTATAAAGCTGGTGGGCCGGCCAAGGAAGACATGGAAAAGAACGGTTGAAGAAGAGACGAAAGCAGCCGGGCACACATAGGCACAGATAAAGGGGTCAGCCCAAAACCGAGTCCGATGGAGATGTGTGGTTGCAGCCCTTTGCTCGCCACAAAGGAATGATGATGATGATAGAGCTGGTTAGTAGATCACCAACCAGTTCTACGGTTCAATAAAACCTGCATGAGCCCTAGAACATTGATCCCATAAGAGATTTTTAAAAGCTGATGAAAGATGTAGATTTTGTAGATGGTGTAATGTTAAACGCACGTGGAATGTTTCAATCTTTTATGACAAAGGGTCCCAAAGCCTTAGCGATTTGAATGTTAAATTTTCTGTAAAAATGCAAAGTTGAGAAAACGTGAAAAGAAAGCCGGAAAGGTACTATGCGTTTCCTCTTAGAGAAAACAGAAAAAACGTCTTGTTATATGTAGATGAACCATTTGACTAATAAAATACGGATTGATTTATGTTGTAAGTTTAAGACATATTTTACTGTGTAAGCAGAAAATATGTATCCAACAGGTAATGAAGAATTGACTATTATGTATTATTTATCCTATCAATAGAGTGTTATTCTCAGAACAGCTATCATAGTTTATCTAGAAACAAAATGGCTGCCTAGCAAACGCGGTTAGTTGCAACCTATCGTGAATTATTTTGATTGGTCAAGTGCATCAACAAATCTCTTCCCAAACATTATTTTTTCGCGCATGCCCTTATATGGAGTTTGACATCAAATTTTACTATTTAGAAAACCACGTTTTTCGTACTTATTTTTAAAACAAAAGAAAAGGTCACTACACCAGTGTATACACGAGTGCTTGGCCGATATATTGCTACAGAGTTTATGGTGCCCCGCGGGCAATAACTGATGTAATACCCGCTCGAATATAGCCACTGTCCGCGTAGTACTGTGAAATTTTGCCGGGGGGGGGGGGGGGGAAGGGGGGGGGGGTACCATGTTTCACATCACGATAAAAGGATAGCCGTAGGCTGTAGAAGTCTGAAATGTTCGGGTTAGATAGATAAAAGGTTTTATTACCGAATTGAGAAATAAAAATTTTGAAGAGCAACATTTTTTTTATAGAAAACATGTGTATCTTGTATCCTTACATTTGTTATTGCTTTTGTTTTATATTTTCTGATGGGCACTGAAAGCGGCTGGTCATAGTGCTGACCACTCTATCCCCTCGTATGCCAAGGTCACTGAAACTGATGAACTCTATTTGTCCCATATTTCTTCGGTACGAACGGGAAAAGATGATGATTTACTGATGGTGTATTTTATTATTTTGTGACAGCAATTAATATGAAAACTCCGAAAATTAAACAGAAGTAGAGCTCCTAGGGTAATAGAGTTACAAACTCGTCTTTTCCTTTCAGCCGCTCCTGCGACTCTGCTGATTCCAAATTGCCTAGGTAACGCCCTGTCCATTAGGTGTACCAGCTAACTAGATGGAAGGGTCTAATAAATGACGACACCTAACTCTTTATATCTTAACGCCCAGGTTTTATTTTGGATTTTTAATGTTCCATCAGCTAATGTGCTTTTAGACTATGGAGACGTATTAAATTAATTGTTATTGTAAAATATGGCACACCGACGACTTATCTGGTTGGGTACATAAATACGTGGACATGGTCAAAATAATGTACTCAAATCTACATTTGTATATGTGGCTTCTGCTAGTGACCCATCAGGGTAAAATCTTCAGTGCCACTCAATATCTACATCATCAACTGTCAGAGACAAGTAAAGTTCTCTTTTCGAACCTGACGGTCCATGCAAGATGTAAAAGTTTAAAGAAGAGATTATGATACATCAGTTTAAACCTCTTAAAAACAAAAGTTAAAATAAGGAGTAAAAAGAATATAAATTCTAGATCCCAATACGGTGTATTACTTCGGACTGAAGTTTCAATAAAAATGTAGCAAACAAATAGATGCGACATAAAGAGGGTAAGTTACGCAATATTAAAAGAAATTCTGTGTGAAAAACACTCACCAAAATATACCAGCAATGTCCTATAGTATTTTAAATGAAATTAAAATTTAAATATCCGAAATGAATTAAAATCATTTCAATGAACAACCTTACAAGTCATTCTTATTAAGACGGACAAGACCATTATCCAGAAGCTAACAAGACGGGGAGAATAAATGGCTAACTACTGAGACAATTTGCCTTTGTAGGAAGTAGAGGCAGCAATAAATTGTTACACAAAAGACCAGTACAGCATAAAAAGAATCTGTCAGTTAAATTTCACCAACATTATAAGCCAAAAACAAAACAAAACAAAGAAGATACGCAAACACATGTGGTGGTGCTAGAAGGATGGGTAGAATACTACAAGGAATTTCTAAATAGATGAACACCAGTCGATAAATCAGATATTTAAAAAAAACCAGAGCTGTCTTGAGATCTACTAGACGACAACTACCTAAGTAGAAATAAAAAATTGCCGTTAAAATTCTAAAGAATCGAAAAGATGCAAGGTCGAATGACATACACACAGAGCTATTAAAAGATAGTAGCCGTTACAACATACATTATGTGGTCATATAAAACCATACGCCGAAGTGTTTCTTTCAGACTTTTTTCTCCTGGAGTAGAGGGAGGGGGGATTTCAAATTTTCGGGGACGGGAGGGCGCGGACTAAATTTCCCGGGGGTGGGGTGGGGGACACTGGTAAAAGTGTAGAAGGGTTAGGTTTGCCTGTCGTCCCTCCTGGGACATAGACCTCGGACACGAGCTTTTTAGGCGCCTCTGTCCCGGGCTAGTCTCTCCAACTGTCCCAAGGTGTATCGAATCTTCGTGGTGTCTTCTTCCAGGTAACGTCTCAATGTCCTTCTTGGTCTGCCTCTCCTCCTCCTGCTCTTGTGAATTCCAGGTGAGGGCCTGTCTTGTTATGCTGGAGGATCTCTACTTCAACTGGCAGTTGATTTGTCCGTTGCCAAAGAACATCATTTCTGATGGATTTATGACAGCGAATTTGCAGGATCTTTCTGAGGCATGCGTTTATAAACGATTGTATTTTCTTCTTATTTATAGCAGTTGTTCTCCATCTATCAGCTGCATAGAGTAAAACAGGTTTTATTTGTAGTGTACATAATTTCTTTGTATATTCTATTTCGTTCGGGGGTGGAGGGACGGTAGAAGTTCTTCGGGGCGGCTCCGCCCCCCCCCCCCGAAGAGATGACACCTTTCACACGATCGCTTTGAAACTTTAAGAAGATGTTTAGAATATTCCTGGGGAGGTTTCTGCGCTAAAAACATTTTCAAATACGCAGGGGTGGCGCCCCGGCAGGTCGCGATTAGTTTTTTCTCTACATACGGTATATAAAAATAAAAGTCGATTTTGGTTTGACAGCGTTCACCCGATATCCATGAGACTTTAGGGCGTTGATTAGAAAACTCTAGGGAAGTGTTCTGTAAAAAAAAAAATCATTTTTAATTTCGCAAGGGCGGCGCCACGAGAGGTTGCGATTTTTCTCTAAATATGGTTTATAAAAAAAAAGTCGATTTCGATTTCACACCGTTCATCCGTGTACCATGAAACTTTGGGGAGATGATTAGAACACTCAAGGGTAGGGTCCTGTAAAAAAAATTATTTGCAAGGGCGGCGCTCCTTGGGTGTGGGGAGGGGGACAATTTTTTCCCTTTACATGGTACATAAAAAATAAAACTCGGATGAGAATTCTCCCGAGAATATTTCTGGGAAAAAAAGAACTAAAATTTATTATGGAGGGTATAATTTTCGTCAACACACGGTTTGGCGCCCAGAGTTTTAAAGCGACTATGTTGGCACTTGGCATCCGTTAATCGAGCGTCCTGCATAGCGAGTAAGGGGTACTACTATATTCGGTGACAAGAAAGAAGGGCAACGGAAAAAAGCGCAACGGAAAAAAAGCGAAAAAAAAAGCGCAACGTAAAAAAGCGCAAACAGAAAAACGCGCACACAGAAAAAAGCGCGAACAGAAAAAAGCGTAAACAAAAAAAAAGCGCAAACAGAAAAAAAGCGCAAACGGAAAAAAGCGCAAAAAGAAAAAATCGTACACGGAAAAAAGCGCAAACAGAAAAAAGCGCACACAGAAAAAAGCGCAAACAGAAAAAAGCGCAAACAGAAAAAAAGCGCACACAGAAAAAAGCGCCGACGGAAAAAAAGCGCAAACAGAAAGAAGCGGAAACAAAAAAATGCGCAACCAGAAAAAACACAACGAAAAATTTGCAAAAGAGAAATTTAGCAAAGACCTATATCGACTAGATGACACATTTATACACGACCGTTAGGGCTGCTGTGAGAGTGTCGTGTTTGATCACGTGATCTACTACCATTTAAAGCATACCACTACCATGTGCATTCCCATCACCACGATACAGGCGATAATCACTTTACACAATGCCTATTATTTTCTTGGTCAATAATTATTCAACTACTATTCTCGTATAAATAAACATAAAACTATCCTTGATATCAATATTACACGAAGTATCTCTCACATTCTCCCTAGTCCGAACTACCTAGCTTGCATTCCATAACAACCCGTTCCTATGGCAAAACTTCTCTCTCTTTAATCCGCGTCATCAAACATGCATTCGTCATATTTCTCGAAACAACATTTATTCGCACCAAAATACCTGATAAAACACACATCATAACAATGATGTATTAACTATTATTTCATTATTATGCACCTACCTACCTACCTACCAACCTACCTACCTACCCCCTCCCTACATCCGTCCCAACCTACCTACCTACCTACCTACCTACCTACCTACCTACCTACCTACCTACCTACCTACCTACCTGCCTATGTACCTGCCTACCTGCCTACCTGCCTACCTGCCTACCTACCTACCTGCCTACCTACCTACCTGCCTACCTGCCTGCCTACCTATCTGCCTATCTGCCTACCTGCCTACCTACTTACTTACCTACTTACCTACTTACCTACCTACCTACCTACCTACCTACCTACCTACCTACCTACCTACCTACCTACCTACCTACCTACCTACCTACCTACCTACCTACCTACATACCTACCTACCTACCTACCTACCTACCTAGCTAGCTACCTACCTACCTACCTACCTACCTACCTACCTACCTACCTACCTACCTACCTACCTACCTACCTACCTACCTAGCTAGCTAGCTACCTACCTACCTACCTGCCTACCTACCTGCCTACCTGCCTACCTGCCTACCTGCCTACCTGCCTACCTACCTACCTACCTACCTACCTGCCTACCTACCTGCCTACCTGCCTACCTACCTGCCTACCTACCTGCCTACCTGCCTACCTACCTAACTGCCTACCTGCCTGCCTGCCTGCCTACCTAGCTGCCTATCTACCTACCTGCCTACCTACCTACCTGCCTACCTACCTACCTACCTACCTACCTACCTGCCTGCCTGCCTACCTGCCTGCTTTCCTGCCTACCTACCTGCCTACCCACCTACCTAATTGGAGGATTGGTGTGAACGAATATTAGTGCTAAAGTTAATGACGCATTGAATAGTTACGCAGTTCGCAAGAATGTGACGTTTTATTGTAGGTTCGTTGTTGTCGGGGAAAGAAGTTCAAAAGTACACTTGTTTTTGTTGTGTTAGAGTGATTTTGTAATGTAGTCCAGTCTTAGTAGTGTTCGTTCAAGTCGTCCTTTGTAATGCAATAAATAGTAAAATTAATGTCATCCTGTTGAATCATTTGTATACCTTGATGTCGTCGTGCTTTGGGATGAACTACTGAATGGCTAGACAGAATATAATGGTAGTGTTGACCCTCTCACTTCATAGTTGCGGGACACATAGACCCAGTTATAACATATATACATATATAATTAACTTTTCTAACGCGTATTTAATTAAATACGTAACAAAAGTTGAGATAGTTGTATACATTATCTGAAAGTATTTTTACTTACAATTGATATAAACCATAATGCTTTTAACGTCTATAAATAATTTATGCTATCAAAAAATACAACCCACAACAATAGACATACAAAATTGTACAATTCTTAACAAATAAATCAAAATATTTCTAAACCCCCTCTGCCCCCTCCCCTTACCGATTTCCCACTCGCCGATTTCCCGCAAAAGTCCATCATTTAATCTATAGGGTGAGGGTATTGTTGTGGACAGGTGGGTGAAGGGACGGTTTTGTTTTTTATGTTAGGAAGTCCGATAACTCACTCAAGCGGAACGTGAAACAACATGAAAGTTGCAGCCTTCTCGTTGCGGCGGGGTGGGGGAAACGACTGATCATGCGTATTACCCATAGTCCAACCATATTGTGTGTTGTGTACGTTTTATATTTTATATTATTTAATGGATTTCAATATAAGGTTTTTAATAAATTTTAAATGTCTTGAAATAAAAAGACTCAAAACACAGGAGTAATGTCATGTATCCATTAGCGAGACAAACATGAGATACAATGGAAGCATACACATAATATAATAATGCTAGCAAACACCTAAAAATGGTTTTATATGAAGACTTTCTGGCTATTCAGGTGACATAAAATTTTAGCGCTGTTTCATAATTATCTGTTTTTGTTTTATTTATTTTTTGTCTAGATCAGTGTTTCTTCTAGACATTTTTCTCCGGGAGGGGAGGGGGGGGGGGGGGGTTATCAGTACATAATAGACGCAGGCGAAAGGCTAAAACGTTCCCGCTCTGCACCCCTATTCCCATGACGATTTTCCCCACGCACCCTCCCTCTCCCCATAAGTCCATAAGGGAGGAGTTGTGGAGAGGGGGAAACAGTTATTTTAGTTGGCGAGTCAGAAACTCACTCATTCGCAACGATAAATATGTCCATTTCCTCCCCCCACCCACATCACATGTGGACAGATGGTATTAGAAAAAAAATATTCAGACAGGTACGGGGGGGGGGGGTGGAGCGGGCGAATGGAAAAAAATCCACGCTCGCGCTAAGTGGTCTTTCGTTTATAAAGACAAGACGGACGGGGGAAGGGGGTAGGTCCGAAAGGAAATGGACTTTTGTAGACGCTTGTGGATTGAGGGGGGGGGGGGCGGGATGATCGAGTTGAACGGGAAAAATTCACAGAAAAAATACAGAAGATAGTCACGTTGTATTAGGAATAAAGTCACAGTAAAAACTCAAAATTGAAAATGCCTGCTCATTAGTAATCGCTACCCTTATAACACATTAACCATGCCTCCCCCCCCGCTTGCTAGAATGCATACTATGTATACATGCGGTATGGTGAAAGAAAATTGACATTTTAATCTAACAGGAATCGAATTCAAACACAGAGTACATTGTATCTCTAATCGCTGCCTGGTCTATACAATTGTAATAAAAATTGTTTTAAGTCTAGATAGTACATTGTCGAAAAAAGAAAAAGATCAGCGCGTTATAATTATCATATACCAAAAAGTTTGTTATGCTATGGAAATATATTTGTCTTCAGAAAATGTGTATGGTTGAAAGCAAACTGGGTTCAAACGAAAAATTATAGCGCTAACAACCCCTCTCCACCCACACAAACACTCCATAAAACTTCAAATCCACCCGTACCCCCCTCCACACTCCATTTATGATCGACCTTCACCAAAAGCGTGCCATATTTCACATGTTGGAGAAATGTGTGTGAAAGGTGTCTAGCCCACGAGTAGACAGGTGCCATACTCACCGACATTTTCTTTTGTAGGATTAGTACATCAATCTCTACAGAATCCAGATATATCACTCTTCGACGGCATTGCCATTTATTGAGCGTTAATCACCTGACCAGCCCATCCCATACCGCCCTCATCACCCTCCCCCTACGTCAATGTGCCAATGTACATCAAACTATTTTATAGAGATTCAGAGCTTTCGTCAAGGTATTGGTAAAATTTACATTATAGCCCACAACTCGTTCTCTTATCTCTTGGTAAGACGTGAGGGTGAAGAGGTGGTTTAGTGGAATGTAGATAAAAATGTCATAAGAAAAAACCACAGAAAAAAAACACAGAAACAAAGTCACAAAAAATATAAAAAATTACAGGAAAAAAAGTCACAAATATATTGATAAAATAATGTAGCTAAGTCATTTAAAAAATGTAACAGTATCTCTCCCTCAACGGGCCATTTATCTCGTCTATACTAATAGTTTCTCTGTCTGTCTGTATCTATCTATATATATATATGTTGGGAACGCTTTTAATAGAGACTAGAATACCCGTCATCCGTTGGATAACTGTGGGTTTCGGGGGTCATCCATCAAAAAACATCACGTCTGTCACTCAGAGGCATAGCGACCCTTCCCGGCGCCCGGGGACAAACTTTTCGATTTGAACCCCCCCCCCCCCAAGATTTCGATTTTCAACCCCCCCCCCCCCCCTCAAACTTTTGATGTGCACCCCCCCCCCCCACTCAAACTTTCCATTTGAACCCCCCTCAACCTTTCAATTTAATTTTTCCAAACCATTTTGGCGCCCCAACATATGTCCCCCCCGCCCCCGGCCCCCCTCCACCTCCCCCGCCTGCCCTTCCCCCCCCCCGCCTCCCCTCCCCTCCCGCCCCCCCCCCCCCCTCCTCGCTACGCTACTGCAGTGTCACTTATCGTCACAAAAAAAACAGACCCCACATTCAAAAATATGTTTTTTATCTTTTAAAAACACCGAAAACAACGATTTCGGACAATCCCTTCATATACTGACGTCACAGGTGACCTACTCAACTCTACTTCACCTGCCCAGTGTCCCGCCAAGTCTCAGACAACAAAAACGATTCCAGTCGAGCATGTCTCTGACCACACTATCCCTTCATTTGCTTAGGACAAAGAAACAGATGAACCCTACTTCACCTGCTCTGTGCCCCGCGAGGTCCTGATCAGTGTTCCCTCTAAGCTGCGCGGCTGCGCGGCCGCGCAGTAGTTTCAAATGTGCCGCGCAGACATTTTCTGATGCCGCGCACAGATTATCAGAACGTCGGGCAAGTCTAATTCACTAGAAAAATGGTGGTCAGCGGCTTGAATCAAGCGACATTTTTAGTGCCTGTTTTGTTAAACGAACAGTCTTTGTGTTTTGGGGCATAAACCACAGGTATCATTGACTGGGGGGAGGGGGTGACCTCGGTTGTCATACCACAGGTCCAGTTAATGACAACTCTAAACTGAGCGGGGCGGGTACCGTTCTGATGTCTGGGTGACCCTCCCTCTGCTTGATTCAATGGTTTACCCCAAAACTGGCCCTAGCTGACACCTAATACCTGAAAGGGATTACGGCTTGTAGCTGACCATGCAAGGTTTTATTTTCTATTGCCACCGCCCTCCCCCATCTCCCAACCCCACCCACCTCCTTGATACTTTCACGATTTACCCAAGTCAGATGCAAATTCTACGATTCTAACGGTGGATGTATTTTTGCTCTGTTTGGTTTAAGGATTTATATACTGTATATCCAATTCTTGGGATTATTACGTGCACCTGGATCGAACTGTTTCAGTATTCATATTCACAGACTGGTTTAATAAATAAGGAATAAAAGTTTACAACTCTGTGTTATTTGAACATGTTGAAAAGAAAAATGTATGTAACAAGCGGTAAAACAATGCAGCAAAAAAAAAAAAAAGCGAGAGATTCGTTTAAACTGGAATGGCTCAAAGTTAAAGTGAGAACCGAAACGCCAGATTCTAAGAATGTTTCAGTTGAATTAGGAAGCATCTGAAGTGTAAGTTCTGTGGTGCTAGTACTTGAAACTAACACTGAGCGAGAAGAACGAGTTGGACAAAATGAGCGCCAGCGGTCAAACAGGATCAAGTTCGAATCCTAATGGATAGTGTGCTTCTCGCCATTAGGATACACGCCTCGATGCTGTCGGTACAACTGATTCATAACAACATGGGGAAGTATGTTTCTATACCAGGCAGTTGGCGAAGTAAGAATTACGCCTTTGAGTTTGTTGAAGCAATAAACGAGGTGGTTGTAAAGAACACACTGACAGAACTTCGAGTAGCATCGTTCCACAAGCTTATAGTTGATGAAAATACTGACATAATTGTACATAAAATGCTAATCCTTTATTTTAAATTTCGTTCAGTCAATTCTTTATTTTACAAAACCGTTTTTGGTGGAATAATTCAGCTTACCGCATGTGATACCTCAGCTCTAAAGGCAGTCATAACACAGTACTACACTGAACATCAACTTGAAATGAACCGCATGGTAATGATAACATCAGACGGGGCATCGGTTATGTTAGGCCGTAGGAAGGAATTAGCTGCTTTATTGAAGGCTAAGGTCCCCCACCTTGTTGAACAGCACTGAGTTCGATCTTCAGTTAAAAAGGGCGCATTTGAAGTATTGGCCAAGGTGCATGATATGGATGTAATTTCTTTTCGACCAATTTATGAAGTTCGTTGGTTGTCACGTCACTTTGCTGTCAGTGCTTTTGTTAGAAATCTTGATGCCTTAGCTGCTTACTGTGAAGAACTAGTCCAAGACTACAATGATCCTGTTTGTTGTTATGTTTTGAAATCATTAAAAGATCTTCTGTATCAAATTGCGCTTTATACCGTTAATGAATTAGCTAATCTATCAATGTTGTTACAGCGAAATAATTTATCATCTATTGAAGCACATTATCAATTTTGCATTTCTAAAATATGCAAATTAGAAGCACAATACATGAGTGAAGATGTTTATTGGAACGATAAAGCCAAGAAAATTTTGAATGAAAACGTAGGAGTCTATACAAGACAAATCACACAGTTTATACGATCGGTCTGCAATCATTTAAATGTAAGGTTTCCAGGAGATGAACTGCAGTTTTCTTCAGCTTTTGATCCTACTGGTTTTAGAAATTGCGCATTTGAGTTTGGCGTCAAAGATATCAAAGAACTGTGCGTAAAGTACAAAGACGTGTTACAAACAACAAATGAAGAGTCAATTATCACGCAATAAATGACTTCAAATTTCAGATCAGTGAAAAACTCAAATCAGGTTCAGCAAATGCACTAACTGAAAACGCAGGAGTTGCTTTAAATGATGAACAATTTAGCTCATTGGCAAAGTTAATTGACATAAGCTGTACTTTTCAAGTATCCAGCGCTGATTGCGAGCGAAGTTTTAGTCTTATGAACAGCATTAAAGTACAAGCACGAAATAGACTTGAAGCCACACATTTGGATATATCTAAATGCTGGAGAGGATGTGGATTTAAACAAATCATATAAGGTGTGTAAGCAAGGCAAGGTTAGACGCGAGAAATTGCAATAAATGCCACTGAAAGGTTAGCTAATTTTGTTTTCAAGTCAGCTCTTTAAAATGGTCTACATGTTAAACTGTTGTATTTGTATTACCGTTATGGTATTAACATTTTTAACATACGATTGCATTACACTAACATAGTACGTCGACCATATAACCTGTTGTCTAAGTATAACTCTAAATGTTTCTGTTGTGTATTTTATTTTATTTAGATGGGATTTGTATCTTCTTTTAATAGCATACGTTTCATTAGTCCTACACATTATACTATTAATTTATCAAAATGCATTATTCTGCTTAATTGCAAGCTTAATAAACATACATATTAACTTGCCCAAGTCATTTTTAGCACCGCGCACACAACATATTTTTTGCACACACACTCTTGGTCCTTAGAGGGAACATTGGTCCTGATAGTCAACCTTATCATTCACATATAGGGCTTAAGAAAAAATAATTGAAAACGTAAAAAAAAAAAAAAGTTCTATTAATGTTTATGACACTGACTTTAAAATTTAGCCTTCATTCTCCAAAGCAAATTTTAAAATGCTTTTCTGGCATATCTAGCCCTGGCCACCTATACCATGTTTAAATAATGTGAACACCCGCCATTTTGCTCGTGGTAAACATGGCCTAAAAATGGTCGGAAGACATGCGTCCGGTCCGTACGCCATATTGTTGTTAGCAGCCGACCACGCCTCCAAGTTAGTGAGTAATCCTACTATATCTAGATATAGAACCTAGATAACAAAAAAATCCTATGTATTCTCGAATTAGATGATCATTTAAGCTAAACAAAGATTTATATAAAATAATTAAGGCCCGAAATAGATTCTAGATTTAGAATTTACATTAAGTCTAGATCTAGAATTTACATTGAGTCTAGTGACCTAGATCTAGAATCTAGATCTAGGCCCTAGGCTAGATTCTAGATTCATAACTTTCCTTCGACAGCTGATCTTTAGATCTAGAGAAATTTATTGTAAAACTAAATGAAAAAAGACAGTTTAAAATTGATATAAGTGTTGGAACGTAATAAATACAGCAAACGGACGTATTGTTTAAGTTATAGCCGGCAGAAAATTAGCTTTGTAACGCGTTAAACTTTTGAATGGGCCACAAAGTCTATGATGGAGTCCGCCATTTTTATTGTACCAAAAAGTAATCACATTAAGGGGCGTCACTATTCCCACAAAGTTTAGTCAATGTTTTAACATTTAAAAAAAAATGGGTTAATCTACCTATGAATAAATCAATAAATTAATTAACGTCTTTAAATAAATTTGTGATTAACAGTCTGTCTGCATTAAAAAATTATTCTCTACCTACATACTATTTTACAGCTCTCCACGATGAGTGCAACCATGCGAGATAGTCAATCAGCCAAACAAAAAAACAAACAAACAAAAAAATAAATATTCAAACATGTAAACAAACTTGACTTTTAGTAGTATTAGATAAAACACTAGCAGAGTAAAAACATGCATAGTTATACGAAAAACCGAAACTTGACGTCACGTAGAACACATAGTAGGAAATTTTATAAAGCGGGAAAGTACACACAATAATATAACGTCATTGATTATCGAGTATACTTTGAATTAAAAAGCCAATTTTGTCTAATCTCAAAAGTGTTTTCTGTGCAGAGTTTCTTTCATGTTTCTCTTCGGGTAGGTGATAAAGTTTAGGTTTTAAGATTTAGAAAAAATTCTCGCCAGTGGTCTCTCATTTATAAAGACATCACGATTGAAGCCGGGAGGTCCGAAATAATTTCGACTTTTGTAGACGCGTGTGGATTGGGGGGGGGGGGGAGACATAGGCATGACCTTCACCGGCAGGTACTGTTTGCTTAATGCGTCAATAAAAAATTCAAACTGGTGAAGGAAGGCAGGGGGGGGGGTGTGCAGGGGTTGGGAACCTTGGTCGGGTCATTGTTGTCGTCCACATGTTGAAATTCTGTGCTATAACCTGATTCTTTAACAAAAAAAATAATGTAGCAGCGACTAAAATGTGTCACCTATCTGTGAATGTGTGTGTATGAAGGCGGGGAGAGTGGGTGGAATACGGGGTTGGGTATTTCATTTAGTGAGGGGGTGTTGGTGGGGTGGCGTAACTTATCATTTCCTATGAAGCCAGTATGCTTTCCAAAATTAAAAGAAGTCCTTTAGATTATATTATTCTCGTAGCATAACAACCTGCTTGATAAAAGAAAATTACATTTCGCAGATTGTGACATGATTTAGGATATGGCTAGAATTGGGAAGAGGGGGGGGGG
Organism: Physella acuta; assembly: GCF_028476545.2. Classification (NCBI taxonomy): domain Eukaryota; kingdom Metazoa; phylum Mollusca; class Gastropoda; family Physidae; genus Physella; species Physella acuta. Next base: position 230,382 of record NW_026732806.1, read on the forward strand.
GGCTGGAGAGCGAGGATCAAGCCGAATCAAACACAATTCAAACCACTTTTAAAATAATAGTATAACGAATCATAAATTTACACAATTGAAGGGTTAATAGTATAACCACGAAACGCATTTATCATTTTGTTTAAATGTCTTTTCTATTAGCTTTCAGTGTATGCGCGGACATTTTTACCGATTAGTGATTTCAGAGCGTAATACACGAAAGTAGTAAATCTGGTAGGATTGGTATTTTAACACAATGCAACATATTTTTATATGAGTTAACGCAATCATAATAGTATGTAGTATGTTTATATTAAGCGTGATTGATTTTAATTAAGTTAGGCCCTATGTTTTGCTAAGTTTTTAAAATAAATATTTTCTTAATAAATCGTATGGTATTTTTGAAAGCCTATTGGCCTGCAGAATGAAATAATTGATTTCGCTCACTAAGTAGGCCAGTGTATATCTAAACGGAAAAAAGTCACAGGAAAAAAAACACAGAAAAAAAGTCACAGTTTTTGCTAGGAAAAAAAGTCACGGAAAAAAAGTCACAATGGAAAAAATTTATCGGAAAAAAAGTCACAGAAATAAAGTCACAGAAAAAAAGTCACACAAATCTTTTTAGAAATATTTTGATTTATTTGTTAAGAATTGTAAAATTTTGTATGTTTATTTTTGTGGGTTGTTTTTTTTTATAGCATAAATTATTTATAAACGTTAAAAGCATTATGGTTTATAAAAATTGTAAGTAAAAATATTCTAAGATAATTTACACAACAATCTCAACTTTTGTTACGTATTTAGTTAAATACGCGGTAGAAAAGTTAACTATAAAACAAATTTAAGCACGTCATTGTGTGTTGCATATGTTTTGCTGTAGGCTGTTTTCTGGTCGGCCTTCCCTCAGTAGGCATTGTCCGAACATAATTTGTGTTGTTGACGTTTTGTGTCAATGACCGCCTTTGAACCTTGTCAGCTCTCTGTTTTGATCATAAGTTTTGTTATGTAATGAGCGTGATAAATGTGGGCAGTAAAGGTGGTTGAAATATTGTTGCGATGAGTTGAGGGCAGTAATTCAGATGACCTTACCATTTCACGGTTATTTAATTAAAGGAAAAACACGATGAAAACCGTGGACATTCAATTAAATGCTATAAATATTGTGTTTAACATAATTACAATCTACATAATTCATACTAAATATTTTAGATGAATTATAAAAATTACTATGCGTATACAACCTACACAAATTACATTACATTTAATTAATCCTAAGTTAATTTGCACTCTCTGAATATGTAATGCATAAAAGTATTAACAAATCCCATGCAAATATATATTTGTGACTTTTTTTCCTGTGACTTTTTTTCCTGTGACTTTTTTTCCTGTGACTTTTTTTCTGTGTTTTTTTTTCCTGTGTTTTTTTTCCTGTGACTTTTTTTCCTACAATCATCTAATCATGCCATCGGCTTTTTTTTTATAATCCGCTATGTGCTTAGCCAGGTCTTCTGGCCAAAACATTTTATTACATAATCTGCCCTTGAACTCAAGATTCACTAAACCAGCAGGTGTCAGACGGATGTTATGTAGTGTCGGAGACAGACGTCTAGCGAGAACCCTGAAAGGATGCCCCCTGGGTACGTCGACCCAACAATGTGCCACAGGTGTCATAGGCGATGCGTGGGTTGAGATCAGGGGAACTAATTCGACCATGTCTGTCAGCCACAATGTTGAAGCTCCGCCCATATCGAGAAAAAATGAACTATTCATTGGTTTTGAATATAACCAATGGCGATTTCATTGTAAAGATTGGTTATTTAATAGTAACCAATTATAACTCTTGATTTTCTGTTGGGCCCTGTTTTCCGTGGTCATTTCTTTGATTGTTGTGATCAGTGTTAGTGTTCTAATGATTTAAATCAAAAGTATTCGGACTCGTCGTCTTCTTTTCCGTTTGTGTTGAAGACATATGAAGAATACTAAGTAATGTTTCTTGGCTATTTCTTTCATTGTTGTGATCAGTTTTAGTGTTCTAAGGATTTAAATCAAAAGTATTTGGACTCGTCGTCTTCTTTTCTAAGTAATGCATACAAGAGGATAATGTGGTCAGTAAAATCGCAGCCGCCTTGTTTTCTACACCCTTTTGGTAAGTAAAGCTTTAAATACATTTTGAAAAAAAATTTAGTCGCATATGTATTACAGGTTATTGAAAGAAGCGGTCCCTTATGTAGATTATTAAAATTCTACATTTAAAAATATCACCCTATGATGTTAACCTTTCAAAGTCACCCCACTCCAATTTTGCATATATTGCGATAAACATCCAAACTATCATCGCTTTCATCCCACCCCCTTCTACCATGCATGGATATGACATAATGTATAGACCCCTATGTAAAACAAAATAACCTCTGATGTATAAATTAGCATTACCGTGTCTACAAACAAATTGTATGGAAAAAAGTATCATTAGTGCACATATTATCAAACATACTCTTATTAGTTATTATAATATCAATTTACATTTTAAGCGTGAAACTTCAAATTGTGTGGGTTCTTTAAACTCGTTTAATATATTTATTTAAACTTTGATGTTAAAGATATAGGCCTACGGAAATAATTTAATACAGTTAAGTTTATAATACATACAACTTCGTGACTTTCCTGCAACCCCACGCATACTTTTCGCATTACGTGCACACATCACCCTTACCCACACTATCACCCTCATCTTAAGTACACACATTCTTTCGTCAACTCTGAATGCAATGTTTACAACTTTTAAAAAAAAAATTCTTTATGTATTAGACATAGGGAGATTTAATAGAGTTAGTTTTATAATAAAAACACACAACTACGTGACTTTCTGCACCCACTCAAATACTTATCGAATTACGTGCACTAATCACCCCTACCCACACCATCACCATTTTAAGTACACACATTACAATTTTGTTTACTTTTTATTTTTTAAATTTTTTTCTGATGTCGTAAAGCTATAAAAAGCTATATAATATCAGGATCGCGTAAGTTAGGAAGGTTTTCTATAATGCATATATGTAACGAAGTATAAAAGTGCCAAATATCTATATCAGACAAGGTTGCAAAGTATTTCATATATATATATATATATATATATATATATATATATATATATATATATATATATATATATATATATATATATATTTATATATATATGGGTAGGTGGGTAGGTTGTTAGGTGGGTATGTGGGTAGATGTGTGGGTGGGTAGTTAGGTTGGGTAGGCCTATTTGTGTAGATGATATAGATTATGCACATTTCCATTTTGCTAGCTTACAAAGTGTTACAAAACTCGAAATTTCAAACTGGTTTGGCGTAAGGTTGGTTCATTGATCATGTTGAGCCCTACATAACATAGTTAATCAGTTTAACAATGTAGATGCCATTGGAGTAGGTGTAAGTCAAAGTCTGATGTTATCATAAATTTCATCTCTTTTTGTTTCTTTATAAAAAGGTAATGGAAGGTTTTTTAAGTTTTTTTTTACTGAAATGTTTACTTGACAAATGCAAAATGATATAAACAACCATAGCTCTTCTGTTATATAGGCTACACGCAGTGTTTCTTCCAGACTTTTTTTCCGGGGGGAGGGGAGGGGTGTTTTCGGGAGAGGGGGTCAACATTTTTCAGGGGGGGGGGGGGGCGGACACTAGTAAAAGTGTATGTTTACTTTATAAATTCCATTTCGTTAGGAGGGGGGGGGGGGTTAAGAGATGCCTGGAAGAAACTCTGGCTACATGCAGCCAATTATGCTGTTCAGTACATGTTTTGGTTTGGGTTAGGATTGTTACATATAAGTATTCGCATAGATTTAGAGTAGCGTCCCTTTTGTTTACATGTTTTCATTACCCTTCAAACAATAGTCTATTTTAGTTATATTGAGATTAAAATATGTAAATAAATATTACACAAAAATCTGTAGAATAGGAACAATTGGGAGGGGAGTGACATATAGCGCAGGAAATTTAGAGGTTAGGTAGGGTATAATAAATGGTGGAGTTAGGAAAGTTAGGGGGTCCATTGTCTAATAGGCAGTCTATGACTCTTTCGTGTTGGTTTATTGTCGAACCTGTTCTCACCGCACATCACAACAGTTGGGTGACGCTTACCGTGTAATGTTAAAATAATAGCATGTAATTGAGTTAGTTCGAAGTGAGTTTTCATATAAGCCCAACGCACTAATTAAGGTTGTCGCAAAATGTAACATATATGTAACATATGTCAATGATGTCAATGAATTTTTATTAAAAACAAGTTAATAAAAAGTCTAGTGACAATTTAAGCGCAATTTCCTTAATTAACATGCGTCAAGTAGACGTTACCTCTCACTAGCGACTGCCTGAGCCGGTGTGCTTGGTTTGGAACTTCACCGCTTCGCTTCTTCTAGTGGTGAGACGCGAAGGGATGAGGGTGGTAGAAATATTTGTATATTCTTAGTAATCTTAGCCAATACAAATTAGAAGAAATTAATTTTTTGTGACCGAACGAAAGGATATTTTTGAAACCTTTCTTCGGCAATATTGTTCTAAATTATGGCAGAAATCGATTGGTAAATGTTTCAAGTCGCTAAGTGGTCTGGTTGCCGAGATATGGGCCAAAACTGCATTTTTTCGAGGTTTTTTGGCTTTTCCGAGAAATCCATGAAGGAATTCCGGGAATTTTTTTGGCCCACAATCATCCTCGGAACTTGCTTAACATATTTGCTTTGGAACTAGTTCTCGATATTGCTTCGTTGAGGAGGAGATACGACTTAAAGCTGCGGACACACATCCATACATCCAGAAATTTCGAGGTTTTTTTGGCTTCTCCGGGAAATCCATGAAGGAATTCCGGGAATTTTTTTAGGCCCACAATCATCCTCGGAACTTGCTTAACATATTTGCTTTTGAAACTAGTCCTCGATATTGCTTCGTTGAGGAGGAGATACGACTTAAAGCTGCGGTAAAGCTGCGGACACACATCCATCCATCCATCCATCCATCCATCCATCCATCCATCCATCCATCCATCCATCCATCCATCCATCCATCCATCCATCCATCCATCCATCCATCCATCCATCCATCCATCCATCCATCCATCCATCCATCCATCCATCCATCCATCCATCCATCCATCCATCCATCCATCCATCCATCCATCCATCCATCCATCCATCCATCCATCCATCCATCCATCCATCCATCCATCCATCCATCCATCCATCCATCCATCCATCCATCCATCCATCCATCCATCCATCCATCCATCCATCCATCCATCCTTCCATCCATCCATCCATCCATCCATCCATCCATCCATCCATCCATCCATCCATCCATCCATCCATCCATCCAGAAATGACGAGTTAATAATCGCAATTGTTCGTATGGAAATTGCGCTAAAAAAAAGATTTCTAGTACAGTTTACGAAACTAACGAACTTCTCCGATACTTTTTTGGTGGGTAGGTGGGTAAGTGGTAGGTGGGTAGGTGGGTAAGTAGGTAGGTAGGTAGGTGGGTAAGTGGGTAGGTAGGTAGGTGTGTAGGTGGGTAAGTGTGTAGGTAGGTAGGTGGGGTTCTCAGAAAGAACCGCAACGGAAAAAAGCGCAACGGAAAAAAGCGCAAAACAAAAAGCGCAATGGAAAAAAGCGCACACGGAAAAAAAGCGCAAAGAGAAAAAAGCGCACACAGAAAGCAGCGCAAAGAGAAAAAAGCGCAAAGAGAAAGATGCGCAAACAGAAAGATGCGCACACAGAAAAAAGCGCAAACAGAAAAAAGGGCAAACAGAAAAAAGCGCAAAGAGAAAAAAGCGCACACAGAAAAAAGCGCAAACAGAAAAAAGCGCAAACAGAAAAAAGCGCAAACGGAAAAAAGCGCAAACAGAAAAAAAGCGCACACAGAAAAAAAGCGCACACAGAAAAAAAGCGCAAACAGAAAAAAGCGCAAACGGAAAAAAGCGCACACAGAAAAATGCGCACACAGAAAAAAGCGCCCACAGAAAAAAGCGCCAACGGAAAAAAGCGCAAACAGAAAAAAAGCGCAAACAGAAAAAAAGCGCAAACAGAAAAAAGCGCAAACAGAAAAAAGCGCAAACAGAAAAAAGCGCAAACAGAAAAAAAGCGCAAACAGAAAAAAGCGCAAACAGAAAAAAGCGCAAACGGAAAAAAGCGCACACAGAAAAAAGCGCACACAGAAAAAAGCGCCAACGAAAAAAAAGCGCAAACGGAAAGAAGCGCAAACGGGAAAAAAGTGCAAACAGAAAAATGCGCAACCAAAATAAACACAACGAAAAATGTGCAAAAGAGAAATTTAGCACAAAGACCTATATCGACTAGATGACACATTTATACATGACCGTTAAGGCTGCTGTGAGAGTGTTGTGTTTGATCACGTGATCTACTACCATTTAAAGCATACCACTACCATGTACATTTCCATCACCACGATACAGGCGATAATCACTTTACACAATGCCTATTATTTTCTTGGTCAATAATTATTCAACTACTATTCTCGTATAAATAAACATAAAACTATCCTTGATATCGACATTACACGAAGTATCTCTCACATTCTCCCTAGTCCGAACTACCTAGCTTGCATACCATAACAATTCACAGTGAACTTCATATTTGGAAAAAAAAACCGCGGCCATTGAAGAGTTGCCGATTATTTCATGAGATGAAAAAGGTGAGTTAACACAAAATTAAATTTTCATTATTGTTGTTTTATCTATTCAGGCCTATTTATATATAGTGGTGTCAAATTATTTTTAAAGTGAGTCATGAAATTGAATCCCCAAAATTGTAACAATCATGAAAGCAAAATATGAAACACTTAAATAGTTATATTTTTTCCTGCGAATCCCCTCCCCCATTATTTATAGATACGTGATGACGTGTAGAAATAATCGAGAATATTCGTGTCGTGCAATTTAGAAACGAAATCATTTCAGAAGCTTCAACGCAAACGTCGGTGATATTATGATACGTTAAACTAAATATAGGCATTCCATTAAAAAAATTAAAATTGGCTAATTAAATGTATGAGCATTGCAAAAATATTGTGCTTGATGTAACTAGAATAACACTGAAAAAATTTTTGTTTCTAGCTTCAGTAGTTTTTTTTTAATGAATTTTTTACGTAATGGGTGAATGTCCACTATATTTCTTTGTAAGTCCTGAAAATCACTGTCCCCTAACGTTGAAATAGCACTGCTCAGTTATTTTTAAAGATACAATGTTAAAACTTTGCAGGATCTTACTTCAGCATGTTTGAATAACATATATTAATTGAAATCATTAAGTCATTCACTGGGAGCAGAATCATTAGCATTCCTTTTAAGGGATACATTACGGCTATTATGGGCCCTAATTTCTAAGTTGCACTGCTCAGTTATTTTTAAAACTACAATGTTTAAACTTTGCAGGATCTTACTCCAGCATGTTTGAATTACATATATTAATTGAAATCATTAAGTCATTCACTGGGAGCAGAATAATTAGCATTCCTTTAAGGGATACATTACGGCTATTATGGGCCCTAATTTCTAAGTTGCACTGCTCAGTTGTTTTTAAAACTACAATGTTTAAACTTTGCAGGATCTTACTTCAGCATGTTTGAATTACATTTATTAATTTAATTATTAATAGACTTGCCAGTAGCAGAACAAATTGAATAAAAAGTTAGTAGGCACTAATTTGTTTTTAATAAATTAAACCGAACAATTTATCTTAGGCACACTGGCAAGCCAGGAGTTTTATTTACTGAATGGTTGTCTTTAAAAACTATTATTATTAGCAACACAACAAGTAGAATAACTTAAATAACATTTCAGGAAGCCTACACCAAATTAATAACATTGCAAGTAAAAAAAAACAACTCATCTCTGACTATTATCTTATCAGGACAAATGTTTTATATTAAATGATTCTCAACAAATAATTAAATTTACACAATTAAACAAAAAGCAAAGTTAATATATACATCAAAACAATAAACTTTTAAGGTAGACATAGCTTACATCAATACAATAACAGGTGAGACTTATACCAAGTTAAGCTTTGTACAACATGGACTACTACTGTCATCCTAGCTACTAAACACAAGGTCACCTGTCAGTAAATCAGTGACTAGAGATGTCATTGTCATGTCATAGTCAACACTGTCAGTTTCCAATTCATCAGGTCCCCAGTAAGTAATTGTACATTTCATAGTCTTAGTCTTCTGTTGCTTAAAATTTACCACTCTGCCAGAATACATTTTATCAACTCCTTCCTCTGTCCATAAATGCTTAAGTAGATGTCCTGTATAGGTTTCAGTCAGTTCAGACATAGGATTTTCTGAAGTAATATACATTGCAATGAGGCCCATAACTTCAGATGACGCAGATGAAAACACACTAGCATTCAGATCTTTAGCACTCAAAGCCATAGCAACCTCTTTTTCTAGAGCCTTACGGTTGGATTGTTCATGTTTCTGACCAGCTTCTAGCATTCGACGCATCATCACTGCTTCCATCATCTTCTTCCTTTGTGCTGCAAGTTCCCTTGCTCTGTACCCCTCTTTCATTGCAAAATAAACTAATCTATGTTGGGTCATTTTGTCCTGTTGCAGAAGCCATCCTACAGTATCATTTGTCCGTCCTCTCACCTTTCCGTCTACAAAACCAGCTGTCGCATTAGGGGCCCGACGCCATAAATAGTCAGTCATTCCTAATATTCTCTCAGCTGCCATGTTGTGTGAAGGAGCAGTTGAAGCTTGTGTCAACTGCTCAACTGTAGGGCTAGAAAGGTCGCCACTGGTATATCGAACAAACTGGCGGTCAAAGACCTTAACAATTTCATGTAATATTTGCTTCAAAGTTTGCTTTACTTTATCCCTGTGGGATTCAATATTGTTGATGATTGATGTGAGCACCATGTCTGAAGCTGCATCAATGGGTTCATTAAAAACATTCACAGTGGGACATAACAACTCTTCTGGCTCAGCAGCAAATCTATCCAAAACATTTTTAGAGCTTTGGATCACAGGGACCATGTCTAAATTCATTGAATTTGCATAGAATTTAGTCATCCATGGCCCTGTGACTGTTTTCCCGATTAACCCGAGTGCAATTAATTGAGCAACAACCCTAGGGTCATCCAGCTCTTCCTTAATGCTTTTTTTAAGGTTGGTGCCTCCTAATTCAACAAATTTCTTCAGCTCTTTCAGATATAAAATTATAATTCCAGCTGAATGGAATAAAATGTGCAACCTGTTACCGACGAACCGAAGGAAAACTCCCACTGGAATATTTTTTTCTCTAAAATAGGTCTTGAACCCGCTAGGGTCTCCACTGGATTGCTTGTATCTGAGCTTGGAAATACTCAAAATACAGTGCAATGTCTTGTTGCCTATCTCAGTATCATTTTCCAATGCTCTTCTGGCACCAGCAGCAAAACTATCTAGCGGATGAACATTGCAATTCAATTCCAGCAGGTGTGTCTGTAACAAAGTATTCAGCTGGTTTACAACACTATGATTCACAGCTGCCCTATCTGTCACAGTGGATTTTATGGTGGACATAAGAGTTTTGTACAGCTGCTCTAAATTTGGATGATTTATGTATTTACAATATATGTTTACAATATCTTTTAACTTAACACTAATATGTTCTATGTAATCTACAGCTTTACCACCAGGTAAAGGTTTTACATCAACAGCAAGAGTTTTAGCTGCAGCAGAAATATGGATTTCATTTACATGACTACCATCAATGGTGGTTGCATCCCATGACAGTGTAGCACCATCAAGGGATGCAAGTGCCTCGCCAACCTGCAGATCAGCTAAAATGCCTATTTCATAAGCCATTTGAGCCACTGTAGATTTGCGAGGCACGCAGTCAAGTTTCATTCCAGCTTCCTGCTCCAGGAAAAACTGTAATAGCTGTCCAGCAGCTAACACAGAAACATTTTTCAACAAAGATTGGTACATACAAATTCTCATAGAAGTACCATAATGCTTTCCTTCTTTGGTTACAATATTTTGTCCCTCTTCTTGGGGTTCTTGCATGTTGATGGCATTATCATACATTAATTCTAAATCATTGACCATTGATTTTAAATTTTTGATGGTTTTGTTTTTGATCTTGACCACATTTTCTAGTGCTTCAATTTTTCTTTCTCTTCTTGATAATTTTTTCTTTAAACTGGCAACTTGATTCAGTTTCATTTTGTATTGGATGGAATCTGCAAACGGATTGCAGTTAAGTTTTTTTTAATCTCTACTTTCTCTGCTTCCAACTGTCTATTCTTTTTCTCTTGTTTGAGGAGTCTGTCAGTGAGTCGTTTAATTTTTTTATTTAGATCTTTAATTTGAAAAACTTTATTTGATTGAAGTTCATTTTGATAGAATTTTAAACTAGTTTTCAATTTTTTATTTGATTTCAATAACTGTTCTGTAGACTTTCTTTTGTATGCACAACTTACACAGTCTTGTTTAAGTTTTAAAGGTGAGGCTTGTTTTGGGGGGATTAGTGTTGTTATTAATTCAGGTGCTAACTTAGAGACAATCCCCTTTTCTTTAGGTACAGGCTCTTGAAATGGCATTTCCATAAAATTTATAATTTTATCCCATTGTGCTTGTGGCTTAAGAGATCTAAATTTAACATATAATCTGTTGATTTTATTATAAAGTTGATGACTGTTACTTGACGCTGGTATTATTTCTTCCAAAACTTGCACTGCCTTTTTAATTTGTTTTTTATTTTCATACCATACATGAATTATATGGCCTTGCTTTATGCCAGCTGCTGTCCGAAAGTCAGAATACTGATTAATCAGTGTAATAGATTGAGTTAATTGTGAGGTCAAGGGAACTCACTCTCTGTATTAGTATTATATTTATATTGTTATCTTGAGTGATGTCCCTTACATGTTGTTATCTATAAATAGTTCTCTCTCGCCACTTCTTCCTCTCTCTCTTTGCATGATGGCGTCTGTACATAATAAAGACTGTTAACAACCAACGCGGCTTCTCGTCAGTCATTACAATCCACTTCATTTGGCGACGAAGGATAAACATCTACTAGAAAGAGCACCTACTTACGCAAAAAAGAGGTTTGCTAGAGCTTATTAGCTAATTATTTCTAGAATTATGGCGCTGTATGGCCAAATAAAAGAATTTGATGCGAATGATGAAATCATTCAAGATTATCTAGAGAGGTTAAGCTTTTACCTAGAAGCAAACAACGTGACGATAGAAGCCAAAAAGAGAGCTGTTTTGTTAACAGTCATAGGGCCTCAACAATTTAGGCTACTAAAAGACTTATGCACACCAGCTAGTCTAACTACCAAGAGCTTTAACGAGCTGAGCAAATTGCTAACAGACCACCATGCGCCTACCCCATCAAAGTTTTTATGTCGAGCTAGATTTGACAGTAGGACTCGTCAACCAAACGAGTCAATATCAGAATATGTTGCTGCTTTACGTCATTTAAGTAGATTTTGTGAATTCGGCGATACGCTGTCTGACAGACTATGTGAAAAGTTTGTGACAGGTGTAAACAGCCCTGATATTCAAAGAAAGTTGCTGCTCGAGTCAGATCTAAAATTGGAAAAAGCAATACAACTTGCAAATTCATACCAGCAGTCATCAGATGCGGCGAAATCTCTTACGCCTTCAGGGATCCATGCAGTAAACAGCAGGTTAGTCAATAAACATCAACCCCAACAGAGCATTCCAACTTATGCTAAACACCCTGCTCGTTCAAATCCTAGATCTAAATCTAGTAATAATTATCAAATATGTCATCGATGCAGGGGTCCCCATGCATCTCATCGGTGCAAGTTCAAGTCTGCAACTTGTTATAAGTGCAGTAAGCAAGGTCACATTGCCAAGGCCTGCTTCGCAAAGTCTTCGTCTGTTGCTAAATCTAGCCAGTCAAGACAGTACCGCAACCAAAGGCAGCACTATGTTAACTCTCACCAAGACTACCTAACCCAACCAATGAACCACTCTACCTGTGAAAATGCTCAAATTGATTTGCAGCCGGATTTCAACCTGTTCTCTGTGAAATCAATAAGTCATGCTCCCATCAATGTACAAGTTAATATCAACGGTAAGAGCATCAGCTTCCAACTTGACACTGGAGCATCTCTAACAGTCATAACAAAGAAAGATTTTGACGCTGTCACAGGAGAATCAGTGCCTCTACAGCCATGTCACAAGTGTCTAACAACATACACTGGTGACAATGTTCCGGTAATAGGAGAGTGTATTGTTCATGTAAGTTATAATGGTCAAAGTGTTAAACTTCCTCTTCTTGTGGTTGAAGGAAATGGACCGCCATTACTAGGTAGGAACTGGTTAAGTGATCTTAAGTTAAATTGGGAGAGTATTTGTTCATTGAAGAATGTAAAAGAATCTAGTCTTACTTCACTAGATAAAGTTATATCTGAAAATAAATGTGTTTTTGGTAATTCAGGATTACTAAATGATAGAACAGTGAAGATAAGCATTAAAGACACAAATCCAAGATACTGCAAAGCTAGAGTTCCACCTTATGCAATGAGGAATAAAATTGAAAATGAGCTAAGCAGATTAGAATCTAATGGCATTATAAAGAAGGTAGACTATTCCGATTGGGCGACGCCCATTGTGCCAGTGTTAAAGAAGGATGGTTCTATAAGAATTTGTGGAGACTACAAAACTACACTGAATAAGCAAATAGAGCTAAATAGGTACCCTATACCTAACATTGAGGAAATTTCTTTGAATTTGGCAGGAGGAGACAAATTCACTGAATTAGACTTTAGTCATGCTTACACTCAACTAGAACTGCATCCAGATTCAAAAGTCTATACGACAATAAACACATATAAAGGACTCTACCAATATGAAAGACTATGTTTTGGCATATCATCTAGCCCTGGAATTTTCCAAGCTGTCATGGACAGTATTTTTAAGGACATTCCAAATGTTTGTGTTTACTTTGACAATGTGTACATAACTGGTAAGAATGACACTGAACATCTTAAAACACTTGATAAAGTATTAAAAATTGTTGGTGAAAAAGGTTTAAAGATAAACAAAGATAAATGTCAATTCATGCTGACAGAAATTAGTTTTCTTGGTTATATATTGAGCAAACAAGGCATCAGACCTCAACCTGAGAAAACAAAAGCCATTAAAGAAGCACCCAAACCTGAAAATACCCAACAACTAAGAGCTTTTTTGGGCTTGATAAATTACTATGCAAAGTTCATAGGAAATCTGTCTGGTAAACTATCACCACTGTACAAGCTGCTACAGAAAAATGCAACTTGGCACTGGGGTAAACAACAAGAAGCTGCTTTTAATACAGCAAAAGAGGCTTTGTCTTCTGACACCTTACTAACTCACTATGACCCAGGGAAAAGACTTATATTAACATGTGATGCTTCACCAGATGGTGTAGGAGCAGTCTTGTCCCACATGGATGAGAAGGGTGACAGACCCATTGCTTTTGCCAGTAGATCTTTGAACCAGGCTGAGAAAAATTATTCTCAGTTAGATAGGGAAGGCTTAGGCATCATTTTTGGTGTTAAGAAATTTCATAAGTTTCTGTTTGGTAGGAAGTTCACCATCTTTACAGATCATAAACCATTGCTAGGTTTATTTGGAGAAAACAAAACCCTACCTGAGCATGCCTCACCAAGAATTCAAAGATGGGCTATCACACTAACTGCATACAATTATGAATTGAAATACAAACCTGGATCTGAGAATAGTGCAGATAGTCTTAGTAGATTACCTTTAAAAAAACCAAAGCCTGAGCTATGTACCAGAAGATGTATTTGTTCTCTTCACTATCATGGATAACTCCAATATAAATGTGAATGATATTAAAAGAGAAACACAAAAAGATGAGTGCTTAATAAAAGTATATGAGTACTGTAAGAATGGTTGGCCTAAAGAGTCAGTGAATGATGACTTAAAGCCATATTAAATAAGAAATAAAAACCCTTTGTGAAGATAATATAAAAGATGGAGAAGATGCAGTCCATTATCAGTTAGAGTTGCCTAAACAAAGTACTTGTAACTTAATAAATGATTATGGTGATATGGCAATTTCAAATACATTAGTAAGAAGGAATGTGATCATCAAACAACTTTGCTAACATCATTAGCACTTACAGAAACTAAAAGGGTAACATCAAAAGAAAAGAGCAAAGATTTTTGCCATTGAATACACCCACTTCAAATACTGGATCACAGTTGCAAAGTGATATTGTCCAGGATATTACTTTTAAACAGTATGTTTGATTACGAAAAAGCACTATCAGATTACCTGAGGAAATTGATCAATCAAAGAAATCTATGTCAGTCAAGGATCTGAATAATAGCATAATACTTTCAGATGCCAATTAAAAAAATTAAATCATGACAAACATTCATTGAAAGAGAATTTGGTGTTAATGAGAATGTGGATCTAAGAAATTATGGGAGAAAGGAAAAATGGATACCAGGTCAAATTGTTCAAGGTACAGGACCTGTGTCTTATAAAGTTAAAAATAACTTGTGCAGATAATAAGTGTGAATCTGTCAATCCCACCAAGTCTGATCAGTTCACACCAACTCAGTTTGTTCCACAACCAAGTTCTGTTGATATGAGTGAACCAAGTTGTCTGGAGTCAGAAAATGTAAATTCTGGAGTTAATGATTTAAATCCTAGACCTCCTGAGATAGAGAATCCAGATGGTCAGAATCTTGAGTCACCAAATCAGAAGCCACTGAGAAGGTCAAGCAGGACAATCAAAGTCCCAAATAAGTTAGACCTATGATTCTAAAGGTCAAAAGGACTTTGACATTATTGTTTTGTATTTTGATTATGTTGTGGCATATTGTGCATTGTTTGTAAGGATGTAATCTACCATAGTGTTCATGTTACAATATAATTGGTGATTTTAGGATACTATCAATTGTTCTATTGAGAGATGTGTTATTGTGTTCTAAGGGTAAAGGGATGTAATAGATTGAGTTAATTGTGAGGTCAAGGGAACTCACTCTCTGTATTAGTATTATATTTATATTGTTATCTTGAGTGATGTCCCTTACATGTTGTTATCTATAAATAGTTCTCTCTCGCCACTTCTTCCTCTCTCTCTTTGCATGATGGCGTCTGTACATAATAAAGACTGTTAACAACCAACGCGGCTTCTCGTCAGTCATTACAATCCACTTCAATCAGAATTGGTAAATCTTTGGCAGAATGCTTATCAGGGATCCCAGAGCCTGTAGATTTACCACCTGCTGAAGTATTCATTTCCTCATCCATACTCTTGATCATATATCTAGAGGAAAAGAAATCAACATTAATACTACTGTAAAAGTAGAATTTATTGTTTTAATAGAGGCAAGTGTGTAAGGGATAAGGAAAAATATGCTTAAAATAATTTCTTTTCTTGAGTGGTAATTTATTATTGGTTATTAGCTTGATGTGCAAAAAAAAACCCCACTGGCTTTCTTCAACAGCCTTTAACATATTTATACATCTTTTATTTTTAAAAGACAATCATTAATTTGCAATAAACTCTACGATTAAGGAACAAGTGAACATTTATAAAGGCGACGCCGGCCCCCACGCCCTTATAGGCTTTCCGGTCTCGCCATATTTTTTAATTATAAAATGGCGTTATTGTGGTGAATCAAACACCATTTTTTCGGTCAAAATACCACTAGAAAACGTACCTCAAATTAGATGAAATCATTATTAACTTATAATATACATAATGTAATTTTTGAGAATACAAAGCGATAGCTTGATAAACTCACCTTTCTATCAAAAGTTGTCGTTGAAACACGCACAAAATTAGACCACGTTTCGCAATATTATAACTTTGAGAAGGAAGAGAGAAAAGTAATGCAGTTAGCAGTTTAAAATCACACATTATTTCATTAAATTGGTGAAAAGTTGGCCCGACTACGAAATTGAATCGATTACTTTAAAATCCCTATATTTTCTCACTATGTATTTCAATAAGGAAGATAATCGACGAAATTTTACAATAGCGAAATTCCCCGGTTGCCGTTCTTTAAAGCAAGATGGCGGCGATGCCGACATCGCTACTAAATATGACCAAGAAGTACAAAAGACACTTAGATACGACGGCGCTCACGTGATATTTGAGTTATAATATATATTTTTTTTTCATTTAGGCGTGCGTCTGGCGCCTAGACTAAATTCAAACTAATTAAAGATCTACATCAGTGAGGTCACGGTACATGTAAGTCTAGATATCAGAGCAGGTGAACCAAGGCCAAACTCATGAATTGTCAGTCACTCATGTATACATAGAGGTGCAAAATAGTAGCCTACACAAATCTATATAAATTGGACAGTGACTAAAGCAATTAAACTTTTATTTGTGAGGTTGCCAACACTACCTGTTTTTTACTATTTGTGTAAACCTCACTGCAGCTAACACGTTCATTATCTTTATATTTTAGGCTCCCAATTCATTACTGTTTTTTTTTCTAAGTTGTAATGTTAGCTAACAAAACAAAAGTAATGGGGAAACAAATGACGTCTGTCGGTCTATTTGTCCTTTACAATATTAATTTTAACATACACATTTTTAATGTGGATAATGAATTTCTCCATTTGTTTTTTTTTTTTGCTACAGCTATGCCTCCGAAACGGAAATCTATTGTTCGATCTACATCAGAAACAAGAAAGAAAAGGGCAATACGAGCTTTAGAAACAGACGAACAGCGAGAAACAAGATTGGAATCCAATCGGGTAGGCACTGCTCAAGCCCGCTCAAATGAAACAGAAGAGCAACGTGAATCACGATTAGAATCCAATCGGGTAGGTACTGCTCAAGCCCGCTCAAATGAAACAGGAGATCAACGGAGAGAAAGACTGGGAACGTATCGAGAACGCAATTTTCAAACCAGACGGACACTGCATACAGATCTGAACCTTTCTGCATTCAGTTATGATCCTGATTATGAATACAGTCTTCATCGAGGTGTCGCTATCGGAAAAATGGACAAATTGTGCGAATTTTGCCATGCGTTGAAATTTAAGAATGAAACGCCTGGAATGTGCTGCGCAAGAGGAAACGTGAAACTACCAGAGTTGCATTTACCACCCGAACCGTTATCAACTTTGGTAACAGGTGAAACAAGGCAGTCGAAATATTTCTTGTAAAACAGATGACGTCATTCGTTACAATTAAATGCCAAACTTCAAAATTCAAGGTTAAATATATCATCGGGTTGGATCACTTTTACCACTGGCAGATGCAGATCACAAATTTCTCCAAATTTACTTTATGGGAAGCCCTGCTGAGCAAGTTAAAAAGCGTTGTCAATTCAATACCAGTACTTACCAAGAAATAATAGCTGCTCTACAAGCTATGTTTGATCAACACAACGAACTGGTTCGACTATTCAGGACGGCGCTTGGCCAAATGCCAGCTGATGAATATGCTGTTGTAATTAGAGCTGACAAAACACCAGTCGCCAGCATGAAAGACAATATAATGCACCAACTTTAAATGAAGTCGCGATTGTCATAGCCATCGAAGAGTTCAACTCGCGTGGTATTATTTTTTCATCGCAGAAATGGTAATGATCAGCGAGTATGTGAAACGCATCGGTCTTATGATGCTTTACAATACCCCATAATATTTTGGCAAGGGGAAGATGGGTATCATTTCAATATCAAAATGATAAATCCAGAAACAAATGAGGAGATAAATAAAAAGGTTAGTGCTATGAAGTACTATGTTTATCGACTGATGATTCGTGAAAATCAAGAGAATCACATTTTAAAAAGTCGGCAACTGTTCCATCAGTACATTGTCGACATGTACGCTAAAATTGAGAGCGAACGACTTCTGTTTATTCGACTGAATCAAGCCAAACTGCGCTCAGAAGAGTAAATCCATCGGCGTGACGCAATTACTATCGATGCCAATCCCAATGATATTGGGAAAATGGTCATTTTGCCAGCTACATTCACAGGAAGCCCACGGCACTTACACGAGTACGCGGAGGATGAGATGACCTATGTTTGCAACTACGGCCGTCCAGATCTATTCATCACGTTTACGTGCAATCCCAAGTGGGATGAAATAAAAGAACTTCTTTTATCTGGACAGTCACCTGCGGATCGTCATGACGTCATCGCACGTGTCTTCAAACAAAAATTAAAATCTGTGATGGATTTCATCGTCAAGCATCATGTTTTTGGGGAGACACGCTGCTGGATGTATTCAATTGAATGGCAGAAAACAGGCTTGCCTCATTCGCATATTTTGGTTTGGTTGTGTAACAAAATTACACCCGACAAAATTGACGAAATAATATCAGCAGAGATTCCCGATATCAACATCGATCCCGGTTTGTTTGAAGTTGTTTCAAGCAACATGATCCATGGTCCATGTGGCGCGATCAACAACACTTCTCAGTGCATGAAGGATGGTAAGTGCACAAAACGATATCCAAGAGACTTACACGCCGAGACTATCACCGGAAATGATGGCTATCCAAAATACCGTCGACGAGCAACTGAGGATGGTGGCAACGTCATCGTTCTAAAATTGCACAACAATGACATTGATATTGATAATCGTTGGATTGTTCCATATTCACCGTTACTATCAAAGACGTTCAAAGCTCACATCAATGTAGAGTATTGCAATTCAGTGAAATATATCAAGTATATTTGCAAATATGTAAACAAAGGAAGTGATATGGCCGTTTTCGGAGTGGGAAATCCGTCTGCACCAATCGATGAAATTGAATGATATCAATTGGGACGCTACATTAGTAGCAACGAAGCTGTTTGGCGAATTTTATTATTTCCCATTCATGAACGCCATCCACCTGTTGTTCATTTGGCTGTGCATGTTAAAGATAGACAAAGTGTTTACATTTTCAATAAAAATGTAAATTTAATGGCACCATAACTTTCTTAATATGTTTCTTTAATTTTTTTAAACTTTAAGATCGCAGCAACGCAATCAATAACTTCTGGTTCATTAATAAAAAAAAATAAAACTAGCTCATAATATAAAGATAAAATTGAAAATGTTCAGATGAAAATAAATTAATAGATTTAAATTATTAGTATTTAATTAAACACATGCACAACACATCTCATAAAATTAATTCGTTTTTTCTTTTAGACGGATAAGTAGGGCTGTTGGTCCAAAATAGAAGCGTATGAAAACTGGATGTCTACAATTTATAAAATAAAATACTTAAAAAAAACTTTTTAAAAAAACACGTTTTTCTTGTGGACTAAAAAGTAGAAAATAACTATTTACATACATTTGATGACAAAAAACGTGGGTACGTTCACCATCAAATTTCCCGACCCATCTGCCCGACCCACGTTTTTTGTCATCAAATGTATGTAAATAGTTATTTTCTACTTTTTAGTCCACAAGAAAAACGTGTTTTTTTAAAAAGTTTTTTTTAAGTATTTTATTTTCTCCTTTTTAGTCCGTTGCTACACATGAAAAACGTGGTTTTTAAAAAAGTGTTTATAAATACACGGACTAAAAATCTTGAGCGACCAGGATTCGAACCTGGGTTGTCGCGGCCACAACGCGAAATACTAACCACTATACGATCACGGCCAGCGCGCTCACATCGATTGGGGCCGAAGTAACTGTGTCAATAGGCCTCACGTCTTGTCGGTATCTTTAGAAATCATGTCCTCATTTTTATGGTCCTTGGGGCGTAATTAAATTAAGCTAATTACGGTCACTAATTGCTAGTTTTTATGATTGCATCTGAAATTGTTAGGCGAAAGTAGAAGGCATGCCAAATTTCAGGTCTCTAGAGCAATCAGAAGTGGGCTAATTTTCGATGTCAATTTTAACAACAAACATCCAAACAAACAAACAAACGCGAAGCTGAGTTAAGAAAAACGTTTTAAAATTCATAGATGTTTTTTTATGTGTGTCATGGAATGTAGACCCCTCATATCATACGTAGCGTTTCTGACAAACCTTACCAGAGGTAGAGATCATTCGCTGCTAATCGATTTACTGTAATAACGTGTACGTGTGCGTGTGCGCGTGCCAAAGTGTTGCATGCTCCGTGACCTTTCAAGCAAAGATATACTGATACAGAATGATAAAGATGATGGTAAATTACAAGACTACGTATACTATATTACAATTCTTTCCAACTGTATGTCGTCTGGTAAATCTCGATCCTCCAGCTGGTGAAGCAAGATCTACTTCATTGTGATTATTCAGTGATCATTTTCATGACTTAGTCCAATACCCAAGTATTGCTTGCAAAAATATTCAAAATATTTTAAGCATTAATAGCTTCAGACATTTTAATTGTTTACATGAAAATAAGTAATTTTGTTTTAATGTTAAGTTTAAAAACAAATGCCATTAAAAAAAATCAAGTTGAATTACTATTTTGTTGCAATGTTTTGCTTATTCGTTTTAGTATATCTCACAATTACTATGTGTAAAATTAATGAAACAAAAAAACCATATACAATCAATTTTTTAAAAAAATGTTCAAATTGACTTAAATCACTCTAATATTTGTCTGACATCAGCAGTCCATATTATCTGGACAGAGAACAAATTGTTTCTTGTGACTGATTGATTATGACGTATTTCCTATAGATCTATTTAAATTAGATAATCTCTTCTATGTTGTGTCAATCCCCCAGTCCCGTACACCTCGCACCACTGGCGTCACAAGGTCGTGTGTCACTCTTCACCCCAACCTCTAACAATATTGTCCATTAGAAACTGATCAAAATTGAGTTACAAGATTTGCCACAAACAAAAACAAACAAACAAAAAAACAAACAAAAAAACAAACAAACAAACAAACAAACAAACAAACAAACAAACAAACAAACAAACAAACAAACAAACAAACAAACAAACAAACAAACAAACAAACAAACAAACAAACAAACAAACAAACAAACAAACAAACAAACAAACAGAAAAACAAATAGACATTGCAAACTAAATAAATGCTTTTAAAAATTGTAATGTTTGTAAAGATTTTAAAAAAATAATTCCAGGGAGGTTAAAATAAAAATTTTAATACATACGTTTTTCAGAATTGTGTCCCTTTAATAAATATTGTAATTTATTTGAATAGTGTTTTACAGTTTTAAATTATTTTGATAATCATTTAGAGATGACTCGTGTGTGTTTGTGCGAGCGAGTGTGTTTTGTTGTTGTTATTTAATTTACTTTGTTTTAATTTTTAAGACAATTTTCGGGATTAAATTTAGTTTTGGATAAAAGTTGAATTTCATGTGTAACGTGGATTGTCTAACTTGTAGGCACGGATAGAGTGTGTGAACGAGGCAGTGTGTGAAGCAATGTGTGTTGTCAACATCGTGTACCTACTGGTCAGATTTTCTTCTTGTCATGTGTTCTTGTGATTGGTAAAAACTATACTTCATTTAAACATTCTAGTTGTTGTGTGTATTTATTTATAATTGTTACACCTGGCCCAAACGAGCCAAAATACATAAGAAGCCGAGTGTAACACATGTTTTAATATTTTAAAACTATATTTTAATTTACCAATATATTTACGTCAATTTTAGAACGATAAACATAAATATTCCACCATTTTGTTCTTTGAAATATACATAAAAACATAAATTTTCCTTATATTTTACAGGACGATATGTTATATTATATTTCTTAGTCGTAATAAATCTTTTGCTACATACGCTACGATAAAGCTAGAGTTCAGTTTTTAACAAACGTTATGTAGACCCCAAAATAAAAACAAAATAGCATTCTTAATACTATTGGAATGTAATCAATGTATTATGTTGCTAAATGCAAATAAAAATATGATACTGCTAATGCATTTGTAGCATTCGATGATTGAAGAACCCTTATTTAAAAAAAATTGTTTCTTCTCATAGTGAAAATGGCCAGTATGATTAATTACCGACATAATTTAAGTTTATCTAAAATGAAATCAAACGCCTTATAGAAGAGATGAAATTTGATAATGCAATTTGATTCGTTTTATGTTGAGGACATGTAATTTACAAAACTCATACACACATGTTTAAACAAGTAAACAATTAACACCTTTTGAAAATAGTTGTTTTATTTAATGCTTAACATTTAACATTTAGCATATTTAACATTTAACACTGTGCTTAAAATACTTATATTTAGGGGCGTAGCGAGGGGTGGGGGCGGGGGGTGCGGATCGAACCGTGTGACACCATTTAGGATGGTGACACCAAGGCAAAAAATAGCAAAATATATAGAGAAAAACTTGAGGGGGAGGGGGTGCAAATCGAAATTTTGAGGGGGTGGGGGAGGGCGGTGCAAATCGAAAACTTGAGGGGGGGGGTGCAAATTGAAAGTTTGAAGGGGGGGGGGTGCAAATCGAAAACTTGAAAGTGACACCATTAAGTGCCGCACCGGGTGACACCCACTGCTTAGATTAAGTTTGATATAGTTACACATATAACATACCATATATTAACTAAAAAAAGAATTAGCTTTTAAGTATTGTAAAAAATTTAAAGAAGAACAAGATGATAAAAAATACTATTAAGCTTCTTGCAACTTTGTGCATACCCAATTGCGGCTTTGTGAATAAGGTATAAGGCGTATTTACTAGTAAGTGTCAAAATAACGTATATTATTCTAGAAACTGTTACAGATACATTCATTATTGTTTGTACTACCTACATTGGCGAAAATGTATGCAATGTTTTATAGGCAAAATCATTTCCGTGGAAACTCTTACAATATAATACGGTTTCTACAGAGTCAAGTTTTCATGAAATAAATTATTTTTAATTGGATGTTTGGACATGGACATTGTCAAAGTATGTTTATTGAGTAGAATAACATATGTTTAAGACAATGTAATAATGCACACATTAATTAATGCATATATAATATAAAATTCATACAAAAGGGAAACTTTTACCAAAAATAAATTGCGTTAGACCAACATGTAATATACATGCCTATTTTTCTGGTTTTTAAAAACAAATACTTCGAGATAGGAATTTAGTTCGTTCTTTCACAATTCTATTTACAACCAGCTGCTCTATATCAAAGCTATTTCTCCCAATGAAATGCCATTAATTTGTTCCAGAGCCCAGAAGACCACCCTGTTCTTTCTGTTACTTGTTTATTAATATCAAATTTGTATTTATAAATGAAAATTTTTGTATAAAAATATAAAAATAGAGAATGTAAAAAGAAAAGACTTTTTTTATCAGCATTATAAACTTTGGAAATTAGCCGACATAAGCTTACGAAATACATTGTCGTATCTGTAGGGGGCGTGGGGAAGGGAGGAGGGTATTCATTGTTAATACGAAACTAGAATGCGTGTGAGTATTTATATATTTTATATAACAATAAAACTTTACATCAAACATTCACAATGTTTATATTGATTTATTGAAGCAATCATTTCTAATATGAAAAAAAATGTTCCCAACATCACCAGACGGTCTTAAATTAGTATTTAACATCGACATTTAGATATTATAAAAAATTAAATAAATTAAACACACCGTTTGAAGTAAATTCATCAGAGACAACTAACACTCTATGCTGATGCAGCTTTAGTTTTTTTAACTGGGAAGGTTCAAAATACACCATTATTTTGAAAAATGTTTAACAACGAAATTTAGATAGTAAAAAGAAGTTCTTGTACACAACGTTTTAAGACCTTTGTTGGTACAGTGTATTTTTAAATATGATAAATCTAAAAATAAATTCATATTTATGGACACTATTTAAAATAAATTAAAACAGACGAGGCGGTAAAAATGCATAATTATCCAACTTAAAACAGACCACACCAGGATAAAGAACAGTTATTTAGAAAACTAAAACTTGGTCGATTCAACCTTGACATTGTGGCTTGGCCCTAGAAAACACAGAACGTTCTACAAGACTAAAGGACATACGAACAAACGCTGTCTAATTTCTAGCCTTAAAACTCCAAATTAAAGATAAATTGTATAGGGAGCCTAAAAATCTGGGGAGACCGAGCAATTCGTCCATAATTCTTTATCTATTTTTTTTTTCAGTCTCCAGACATATAACTTAAATTGTCATTCAGCCATGATAAATTCACTTCAGCATTACAAGAAGAGCAAGAGAGGCGCAAAATACTGAGTCATCGTTTTAATATATTATTAGAAAACTTTTTTCTAGGGTTTGATAAATGTTTTTAAATTGATGCCGTCGGTCAACCAAAGTGAAGAGACCCACTGCAAAGCATAAGAAGTGGCCAGTGGATGCGAGATTCAACTACAGACTCGTCCTCAGAACATCTCACAAGGGCAGTAGCTGGACCCCAGGGTATTATAGTAAAAAAAAATAACAATAAATAAAACCGTGCAACGTGGACTTAAAGTTTTCTTCAATCAACGTCATAGCCTGAGGTCATCAATCATGCTTATGGTATAGAAGAACGTGCACCTTTTACTGCTTGTCCATTCTTAAACTTCTCCCACCGCTTGTGGACAACAGGAAGTGTGTAGAGAACAGGATTAATGGCCGAATTTAGTGGCAATACAAATACTACCAGCCAGCTATAAAGTTCATGGCTTAGATCGTAACCGTTGGTGGCCATTAATCCAAACACGAACAGGGGAAGCCAGCAAAGTAGGTTTGACATGACGACCAAAGATAAATTTTTGGCAACCGTGATCTCACGTTTTCGTTTAATGGCACTGTGGGTGTTCATTTTATCTTCGGAAATGTTACAAAATATGGCAAGCTGACCAATGGTCATAAGAACCAATAAAATACCAGGAAGAACTAAGAAAGCGCCAAATGAGTACGTTAGTCCTTTTTCTGGGTGGTTTGACATCGGTAAACCAAGACACATTCCATTAGAAGAATAGATGCCCCAGTCTTGGTAGACTAGAGGCACTAGAGACAGGACCAAACCTTCTGTCCAGGATAAAATAAGTAAGAAATATTTCAGGTTACGTGGTATCCTATATGTCCCAAATGGAAACCTTACGGCCAAATACCTTTCTATTGTGATGAGAAGCACAAACATTGCTGACGTTTCACTAGACCATGTTGCTAGGAAACCAGCAACTGAGCAAAGTTTGCTGTGTCGCCATTCTGACTCGAACATGACGTAATTGTCACGGTAATGGAGGTCATTTCCAGCTATGATAAGCAGATACACACCCATAATAAGGTCGGATAGGCCGAGGTTTGTAACAAACAGTCGATAGCTTTTGGTTATGACAGCTCTTTCAAACACGAAACGAAACAACAGAACCGTTACATTTCCCACAACTGACAACACTGCGACAACCCACAACAATGTCCGCTTTACCGGGTCATCCACTAAATTTTCGCACGTTGACATGTAATCTACGGGTGCTCTACAAAATGGGATCCATGAACCACGGATACTAGGACAACACATTTGATACTGGTCACAGTGAAAATCTGAATTGATCTTTAGTTTAGCCAGAGAATTAGCTGTCTGTTGGTTTACTTTTAAGTCAGTAGATCTTACATCTAGATATTCAAGAGTTATGGATTCAATGGTGGTAGGAAAATAAAATACATGAACCCTGGTGTGACTAAGATTTAAATTTTCCAAAGCTTCCATTGCAAAGTTAAATGTTGAAATGTTCGTAAAAGATAAATCTAGTGTTTTTAAGTATTCGAGATTTAGCACTAGTGAATGCAATGCCCTGTTATAAGACATATTTAAAAAAACTAAATATTTAGTAGCATCGAATATTTCTATATTAATTATTTCACTGATGTTGTTGTGACTGAAATCGATATATTCAACACTTGACCCGTAGACAGGGTCAAAAAAAATATTATCAAGAGCACGTAAGTTACAGTTTGACGCGTGAAGGTGAGCAAATGAACGTGAGCTTCCACGTGATGAGGCGTGTACATTAGACAAATCTATGCCAGACAAGTTTAAAATGTATGTCCACGTTTTAAAGTCGTTAAAGTTCTCTAAGTGAATCATAGCTGGTGGTATTGCTGGCCTTATAAAATTCCAACCACATTGAAACCCCGTTGGACAAGTCATTTGACAATCCTTTTCATCGTCACGGTGAGGACAATGTGTCTTTTTGTCACACACGTGAACAGGTAGGATATAAACATTTTTAGAATAACCATCGCATTTAAACAGGTTGTTACCCTGTAGCGTAAAATTTTCATCCTCTCCATAAGGACAATCTTGAACACCGTTATTTATCATATACAATGGAATACAGTAAGAAAAAGGACATTTGTATAAACCCTCGGAGCATTTAAAATGCTTGCAATCATTTAGATGTGACAAGTCAGGACAGCCTGTTTCTTTTTTAGCGCTACTTTTCAGATAAACACAACGTGGTGCTAATTTTCTTTTTCCTTCAAAGTCGCTGCAATTTGTAACTCTCTGTCTCATTTCATCACAGTACACGATTGTATGGTTCAACAACTCTATGCAATTCTCGAAACAGTTATTGTGTGTGGCTGATTTTTCTGTAGATGACTTTGATTTTAAGAACCACTGACTTGGGAGGCACGCGATGTTACCGCACATTGTTTCCAAACAGTCTTCGGCACAAGTTTGTTGGACAAGGTTATCGTCATCCTCGACTTCAGCATCGTCTAATTCTGTGAACTCGTTTGTTTGTAACTTATTACAATGATTCTCACAATTTGTTGTATTCAATGGACATTGCAGTAGTCCAGATAGTTCGACTGATCTCGCAAAATATTCTTTGCATTTGTTTTTAATATCGCAGTCGTTTTGTTTTTCACAAGCTACATTTATGTGAATAGAGTTATTCAGATTGCATTCATAATTAGTTGTTACACTTATCTTTTCTCTTCTGTGAAGGTGGTACCGTAATAAAATCAGAGAATTCCCTTTATCAAAACTATAGCTTGGATGACACAATACCTTGAGAAAGCTGTCATCTTCTGGTTGATGTATGGCGATTGTCGTATTTGAAGAAAATGGTAAAGAGCGGAACACTTCGTATTCACAAATCAACACATTTTTCTTTTGTTCTGTCCATTCAACTCGAGCATCAGCCAAAACACTCACGCTATCATTATCGCCCGTTAAATGTGACGATCTTTCAATGTTCCACGTTAAATATCCAGTACTGCAGCTACTGTTACCCTTAAAGAATTCCCATGAAAACTCAAATGTCAAAGGTCGTCCATTGTTCCACATACCCATAACGGTAGTTGAATCTTTGTTTTGAGTAAAACCGACATGAACATAATAAACAGCAGATTGTTTGGGATTATACATTCCCAAAGCAGAAAGATGTTGTTCTAAGAATTGCAATTCTTCTCTTGTTTCCAAAGTTACTAAATCAGCTTTCATTTTCTTACAATCAGATAACGCTTGTCGATGACTTCTCTTGTAGCTAGTGCTGCCAATACAGAAACACGACAGTGGAGATCTCGTCCCAGTTTTCATTAGTGGAATCCAGCCATGTTTACATTGCCCACATACAGTTTCATTAAACAATTCAATGTCTTCTCCTGAAACTGTTAAGAAATTGCCACCAGACAGAGTATTGAGATACTGAGAAACCGATTTGTCTATGATGTAATAGACATCAAATGGGAAATCGTTTTTACGTAAAAATTGTGGAACAGAAAATTGACCGTGAGATGATTTAAGTTTCTGCTGCTCTGGTTGAATTAGCATAATTGCAATCCGCTTAGCTTCGATACGACTTGATCTTTTGAATATTTCCTCAGCATCAATCTTCAAACCTGTATAGTAGGAAAAGTGTTTATATGTTCCTGTATCATTCAACTGATCCAGTCCTTTAATCAACCCTGTTGTAGTGTTGTAGTCGTTAAAGTCAATCAGATGTTGTGAGTGAGTACTGTTCACTATGTCCAGCAAATGGACGCGAAGTCTCAAAGTCTCGTTATTCCCTTCTGGAAGAAAGTGCCCGACGATATTCTTTAACCTCTGTATTTGGAATGTGGAGTTTCCCAGTGTGTAGGTCACCAGCAGCAGGTCGATGTCAGTTCCGCGGCAGCTGTCCAATGGTTGGCTGTAGTTTGTCGTGTTCACTGCAGCTGGTGAGAAAAAAAGTGTAAACATTTTTTAAACTTTCAAGTTACTAAAATTTTATCAATAACTAAAGAATTGGCGGGTAAAGAGAAGTAAAACAGGAACTAGGCGGATAATATAAAACTAGCTGTATACCCGAGGCTCTCCACAGTGTGAAACTCCGATATATACTTTTTTTGGATGATATAAGATAATTGTACTAAACATAAACAATTATACCTTTGAAATTCTCGTGAAATAATGGTGTTTTCTTAATTTTAGGTATTTAAAAGCTTTAAGGTAAAATTTAAAAAAAAAAACGGACACTAACCCACAGGACACCATGATCCCTAAACCAAACACCACCCATCGCACCACGGCCTCAATTCCACTTCTCCCCTTACCAACACGACACAACCCACAGGTTCCATGACAAATGATCTCAGACAAAATATCTCAGACAAAAAATCTCAGACAAAATATATCACGGACAAATGATCTCAAGACAAATGATCTCAGGACAAATGATCTCAAGGACAAATGATCTCACGGAAAAAATATACTAGGACAAAATATATCAGGACAAATGATATCATGTTCAAATGACCTCATGGACAAAGAGACACCAGGACAAAATATTTTAGGACAAATGATACCATGGACAAATGATCTGAGACAAAATATCTTAGACAAAATATCTCACAGCGAAATTTTAATAGTATATATGATGATTTTAGTTAAACTGAATATTTTTAAATTGATTGTCTTATTGTTTTGTTTACTTTTTAAAATATTGTTTATATGCTTATATAATAACTAGGCATACTGCCTAGCTTCGCTTAGGTTTTTAAAAAACATTTGAGAATTTGAATAGCATTACTTAATTATTTAGCGATGGATTGGGTGTTGAGTGCTTAAATTTAAACAGTTTTTTTTTTTTTTTTTTTTTTTAAATATCTTTATTTTCAAATACAAATCATTACATCAATATATACAAATGTGTGTGTGCTTGATATAGTGTGTATTTAACATAGTTCAAACATTAATAAAAATTGTCATTACATGAACAAAATGGTGAACATTATTAAAAAAAAAGGATCAACAATTCAAATGAAGATAACCAGAATTAAAGAAATACAAACATGGTTTTTTTTTAACCATAATAGTCTTAAGTGTTTTTACAGTTTTGTTGAGAATTTTTTGCAATATAAACAGCGTGAGGAATTAATAGAAAATATTAACAATATGTAAATAAAAGGTAGAAAGCGATAAACAGATGCATAGTAGATTCTAATTGGATACCAAATGGGTTGAGGGTGGTGTTATCTTTTTACCACGTTTTCTTTAACTTGCTTTCTCTGTGTGTTTATTTATTTATTTGTTTGTCTTTCCAATCCAATCTTGCGATCGAAATTTCTGGCACTTCCCAGTTAGCTAGCGCGCTGAAATTTTCAGGGAAGCTTTCTTTTGGATGACCATTGAATATTCAATTGTTATTATTACTAAATTGATCAATGGAAACATTTTATTGAGCATTTTAGACCGCTATATAATCTATATATATAATTCTCCTCTGCTAGCCATTACAAAAAAAAACCAGCGACGCGTACCTCGCGCGCAGTGAAGCGAACGATCACATGTCGCCACAGGCTTAGGGGCAGAGAATTTAGCTTGAACCGAGTTTAAACTTACAGGAGGTAGGCCAGTTTGGGGGAGACGATATGGTCGAGTGGTAGGGCACACGATTGCTATCCCACTCGACACGGGTTCAAATCTATGTGTTCTAGTCAGTAACGTATTCAAACAACGTGTTTTTTACGAGTTGTCTTTTTACGAGTTGTCTTTTTACGAGTTGTCTTTTTACGAGTTGTCTTCGTTTACCCAAAAAAAGTGAAAAGATAAAATCGATAGCAAGATTTTAATGCAAACAAACAGACAAAGACTAAAAAGTAGAAAATAATAATCATTAAAAAAGTTTTTAAAAACCCACGTTTTCTGATTGAACTAAAAAGTAGAAAATAAATGCTATAGGCCCTACATCACAATAATGCAAGCGATCACTCTACTATAAGCGAGCAAAAACGTGGGGCGCCGTGATTTTCTTACAGTTTCTAATACTGTTGACTCTCTACAAGCTCCCTAATAAAAGTCAATAGTATTATCTAATCAATAGTAATATAACTTTTACTTCGGCGCCCCACGTTTTTGATCGCTTATAGTAGAGTGATCGCTTGCATTATTGTGATGTAGGGCCTATAGCATTTATTTTCTACTTTTTAGTTCAATCAGAAAACGTGGGTTTTTAAAAACTTTTTTAATGATTATTATTTTCTTTTTTGGAAAGAAGATTATTCCCCTTTAGGCCAAACTTAGCGGAGGCGGCAAGCCGTGTTTTACTTACTACGTCATGAAAAGACATGTGACACTGCAGTGGGGAGAGAAGTGTAACTGTTGTTCGAGGCTGTATTTTGACACGTTCTATTTTGAAGCAAAGTATAAGAGGAACAGTTCAAGGCCAGTTTTGACACGTCTTAGATATGGCGCTATACGTGGGTCTGCTATAGAACTAGCAGAAACAAAATTGCAGATCAAGGTCAAATTTGACATACTTTAGGCCTAGTAGGGCAGTGGTCTCAAACCAAGGCCATATTTGACACTTTTTGATGAATTTTAAATGAGGGCAAAGACTATACCGTTGCTGTGGGAAAAAGAAGACCTGAAAATATCTGTCCATAATGTCACCTAAACATAATTATTTTAATAGTGCATTTTATATTGTCTGCTGTCCGTCGAAATTGTCTGTGTATTGACTGAGTCTTGATCTAAGTCTCGATTTAAAGATTTCATTGATACCTTTGTCTGTATATTTAAATCCGTCATACTTAATCTTATTTCGTAAATACCAGACTAGCGATCTAAAGACGGCCGTCGCAATCAGTTTGTCGTCGTCATATGTTGCGTCTCCAGTCTTACGCCTCACTGATACGGAAAAATATAATTTTGCAATCTTGTCCGTATGTCTGTGTGTGTGTCTGTCTGTCTGTCTGTCTGTCTGTGTGTAAACACGATTACTTGAGTACCGTTACAGCTAGGTTGATGAAATTTCATATATAGGTATTTTATCAAAATCGTAGATTCGTATTAACTTTCGAGCGATTTCCGACAACCAGAAGTGGTACTTTTTCTACTTTGAATTTTCCAAAAGCCTATAACTTGAGTACTATTTCAGATAGATAAATGAAATTTCAAATGTAAGTAAAAGATCTAATTCTCTACCTTCTGTCAAATTTTGAGTAATTTCCGTTGAACGGAAGTACTAATTTACGCTATTACCGATTTCTCTAAAAACGCATGTAAATTTATAAAGAACTAATAATATTGCGCAATATTATGCTTTTTTTGCTTTGGCGTTCACTTGGTGCGCAATTCTTTTTTCTACTAGATTTTATTCTATTTTTAAAAGTTTAAGTAAACAAAAATCATGTCTATATTCCGAGTTGCCATCTCACGTAGTGTTATATTAGAATATTTGAGAAAGTTTAGGGGAGATCACTCCCGGTTTATTTAGATACGTCTTTCTTTTTCCATGTTTCATAAGGTGCATAAATAGCTGAGATGATAGTGTACTTAATACCACGCAGGTATTTTATGTGAATCTTCCGATTTTAGACTATACAGATAGGAACTACTTCATTCAAATTTGATTTAGATCTGGATCTATAGATCTACTCATCAAGACTTACGCTATGAAATATATACAATTTTATCGGTCAAACTAATACAAATTACTTAAAAACAACGTTATGACTATTGAATAGCCAGATTTCTAAGTCACTTAATCAGTGTGTGCCTGTGGTATGTTAAATGTGTCGGATTTTTAGCTAATTAGTTATTATTTTTGCTTTGTCACTAATATCGTTCAGCGTGTAGTGAAGCACATTGCGTTTTGACCAATAACTAGATCTATTTCATAAATTATTTTTCACAAACAAGTACATTTTAAAATATATAGGCCTATAATTCACGTGAAACGGGTACCGATGGCTAGTGTAAAATAATACTGTATAGGGTTTACATTGTGAATTAGTTCTCACTCGAAATCATTCAGACAATCAGATTTATAGGCCAACCCTAGCTATAAGTGGAAACATTCCTGACCATTCTTTAAATTGTGTTAAAATGAAAAGCCATTTTATTTACCAAACAAAGGCCACAAAAATGAGTTTTTCCCATGAAAAAAAATCTTCAAAACGCCCCACCCGTCATCAGCTGTCGTCGCTTTCTGCTGGCGAAATGTTTACATAAAGCAATTCTCTCTAACATATTACACTTTTTTTTTCTGGCACACAATGTGGTTGATCAACTAATTTCAGGAAATAAAATAATAAATCTTAACAAAGGGGTCATACATAAATGACGTCACGCGTGTTTTGACGATTTTTACCTCCCCCTCCCCTCCGTCACACATCGTCACAAAAAGCCAGACCCCTCCCCCCTAAAATGACGTCACACCTCGGCCTACAACCCCCCTCAAAATTGCAGCTGAATTTTTCTGAAAACATCGATATTTTCCCAAAATCTTGTCTGAACTCTGTCAAAATAGAGTATTTGAATAAATTCCTATTAAAACAGTTTTCTAAAACGCGAAATAGCGTCTAAAATTCGTTTTCTAACATTGCTTTTTTATAATGTAAAAGTGTGACGTCGCACGATCTGAAACCCCCCCCCCCCACTCCCCCTCATCACACACCGTCACAAAATTACGGACCCTCCCTCCCCACTACGAGTGTGACGTCATTTATGGACGACCCCAAAACAGACCAGAAAATGTTTTACCTGAAAATGTGATTGTATGAGTGATTCGTCTAATGGCTTACAAATGGCGCTTAAATCCAAACGTTTTTAAAAGGCAGTAACCCATTTCAGTAACCCGTTGTGGTCAAAGCCCACCTGTGGTCAAACCCCCTATGATCAAACCCCCTATGGTCAAAGCCCATCTGTGGTCAAAGTCCCGCTGTGGTCAAGCCCCCTATGGTCAAACCCCCTATGGTAAAAGCAACTGTGGTCAAAGCACCTAGGACACACACACACACACACACACATGCACACACACATACACACACACAAATATATATATATATATATATATATATATATATATATATATGGGGCCCCTAAATATTTCAGCCGGGGGCCCCACTTAGCGTTAATCCGCCTGTGGTTATATAGAATTAGAAGCCTACCATTGTGATTAAACTCATTTTTAATTAATTATTTTTATGTTTGACTTAGTAGAGTCCGCGCGTATGTTCCTCTTTTTAGGCATTACTGATCCTACTTTAGGCTAACAGGGGCAGGCATGTCTGAGTGTTCCATTTCGCTTTAATTTAATATTTTAAGCAAACTGGTTACGAGTCTTATTCAACCGTTACGATTGTTACAAGTTCTGTGTTATAGCCCCCTCCTTTTGTTTAATTGGTTTGGTGTCACTTATTTTCCCCAATAATTTTTTTCAACTAGATAATACATTGTTTTGGTAGAAAATTTTATAATTTTTGTGTGGATATGTTAATCCGTAAAAGGTGTCATCCTGTGTAGACCTCACCCCTCGTCCACGCCTTGTGAAGCTGTTGTGAGTAAATTTATGCTTTTCCTTGTATAAAAACTGTATTTCTTCAATTAAGTGACGTTCACATTATTAAGTACGGATTAATTAACACCGTACTTCTAAAGTAATGCTCATATTATTAAATACGGATTTAATGCAACAAAACATCGATCTAAAAAATTCAAATGTGCTGTTGGCTTGCTATCCGGGAAAATAATGTGTAGTCAATCACCAAGCGTTTTTTTTTAAACTTGAATAATTTCACTAAATCTAAGTTTTCATACTTTATAAACACATTTAAACATTGATAGATTATGTGGAGACAGACAAACGGCAGCTTGGGGCTCTGACGTGAGAAGTTGGCGGAGGGTGAAATTTTTTTGTTAAGAAGGCTGTAGAGTCACAGGAAAAGATGGCTGGCTGGATTTTAAAATTACTTAAATTGTGATCTTTTTTTCTTCTTCGTTTTTAATACTATGTAATACGTGCACTTGTAGATAGCTTAGTTTCCTCTGTAAGTTTAAGTACGTTTTTGTTGCTTGATAATCACACAAAAAAACGACAACTAAAATTAATTAAATATGCCGTTTAGCTATTAAAAGACGAAATTTGTACTTATTCCACAGAGAAGAACTCAAGCAA
The DNA here is from genome assembly GCF_028476545.2 of Physella acuta. NCBI lineage: Eukaryota > Metazoa > Mollusca > Gastropoda > Physidae > Physella > Physella acuta. The sequence continues at coordinate 264,690 of NW_026732806.1, forward strand.
AGCAAAAGTAGCTTCATCATTGTGTTAGTTCATCAGTTGTTCCAAGTATGCATCAAAGACCATTAAAATGTGTTAGTCGCAGTCATGGACCAAATAGCAGCACTTATACACACAGAGACATGCACAAACTGCACCTGATGAAGCGGTCTGTGATAATGAGCTACGGGTGCTGCGTCGCTTAATGTAAAATATCATTCAGAAACCAGATATGGGTGTTGTCGTGTTTGAAAGTTGCAGTGGCGTTGCCAACATTAGACAAACGAACATAAAAATAGTGTGGTAAATAGTAGGACACGCAACTTAATTTAGTAAATTTTTATTAATTCATTAAAAATTAATTCGGCATCCAATTAAGCTAAATTTGATATCAGATTGTATTGTCATCGATTCTTGATCCACGTGTTAAGTTTGAAACGAATCGGTCTGTTAGAAGTGATCTAAATTTTGCTGGGAGGGTCGATCTATTACGACAGACAGGCAGACAGACAGAAAGACAGACAGAATGCTTGTAAAATGCATGACAAGTACAGATACAAATGGGAACACGATTAAATGAAATGTTAAAAATAGTCAAACTGCCAATCTTAAAAGTACAGCTAACACATCACAAAATATTTTCACAAATAATGGCAGGCAGAACCAAAATTAAATCACGTAATTATTTCGTGCTTCAACTTGTAATATGAGAGTTGGTTGGCCCGCCCCTGAAAATAAAAAAAAATGACAGTGATGTATCACCATGTGATTATTTGATTCACTACCAGTGTGACGCCCGAAATTTTAGTAAGGTTACTCAGGTGTTTCAGTAAATAATTCAAACATAAAAATATCTAAAACCCTTTGTAACATGCGTTCAATTTTAGTCTTGACGTTCGGTAAATTATTCAAACACCTGAATTCTGTTGTAACATGCGTTTGGTTTTTTTTTTCTCTCCGTAGCTTGTTTCCATTGGAATTACCTCGTTGAAAAACCACCGCTGCTTGTCTCGATTGGAAGTTACCTCGTTGAAAAACCACCGCTGCTTGTCTCGATTGGAAGTTACCTCGTTGAAAAACCACCGCTGGTTTTCTCGATTGGAAGTTATCTGTTGGAAACCACCACTAAAATACTTTAAGTCTGTTAAATTCAAAATTGTAGGAAGTTGTAACAGCAGTGGTTTTGCGAGCTTACCCCCCACCCCATCCTAGTGTTACAGGAGATTAACTCCCTTGGTGATAATTTTACACAATTAATTCCCCTTGTGGTTATTTTGCAAGATAATTATTGTTTTAATGGCTGCCAACGTATTTCCCACTGTTATGGTTGCATGAGGTTAGTTATCCTGGTATGGTTTAATAAGATTAACTGCCTATGTAGTAGGTTAACAAGATTCACTCCCATTCTAACCATATCTCTAGATTTATTCCCCATCGTGGTTGTTTCATTAGATTAACTCCCCTTGAAATACGCAACATCACTAAGAACGGCGTCCGTCCCCTATCCACAAAATATCCACCACGGTCTCGGATTTAGCTAATCCACTGTCTAGTCTGCCGCTGATGTCTAAAGGTCACCGACATCATCTTGTTGGTCCGTTTTGTCGTGCGGACATTTCAGCAGCCGTCTCCACGTGAGTACCATCAGCGCACATACCTCACCGGTCTATTTTTGGCCATGTGATATTTTCTTTTCCTCTCTAGTAATTTATCCTTCACATCTTTGCACTAGCTCCAAATTGAAACGGAAATTTTAGAATTATTACGTCAGGTCCGGCGACCTTTAAAAAATTCTGCTTTTGTTAAAAAAAATTCTATTTTGTCAAATATTGTCTCTACAGTCTACAATCTTCCGGGTGTTTATATATATATATATATATATATATATATATATATATATATATATATATATATATATATATATATATATATATATATATATATATATATATATATATACATCATCATCGACACCGCCCATCATCCCTCCAGAGTCCTCTGCCTTGTGCTCATCTTCTCACCTAACTCCGTGTGCAACCCATCTGTTCGGTGTCCCCCTAAGTGTCTGCCTTTTGATACCGGTTTGTAGTTCGTGTAGGGTGTCCTCTAACCAACCTCATCTGTTTCTGATTACTTCATCAGCACACATGTTTTATGTTTCTGTCCTATGCTGGTGGTTTCGGTTGAACGGATCAAGATTTCTCAGTTCTGAGTCACAGTAATGAGTTTTATTTTTAACACGTTTTTATTAACTCAGCTTCGCGTTTGTGTGTTTGTTGTTAAAATTGAGATCGAAAATTAGCCCACTTCTGATTGTTCTATAGTTCTGAAATTTGGCATGCAGGCTACTTTCGCCTAACAATTTCAGATGCAATCATAAAAACTAGCAATTAGACACCGTAATTAGCTTAATTTAATTACGCCCAAAGGACCATAAAATTGAGGACATGATTTCTAAAGATACCGACAAGACTGGAGGCTTATTGACACAGTTACTTCGGCCCCAATCGATGTGAGCGCGCTGGCCGTGATCGTATAGTGGTTAGTACTTCGCGTTGTGGCCGCGACAACCCAGGTTCGAATCCTGGTCGCTCAAGATTTTTTTAGTCCGTGTATTTATAAACACTTAGTCAATTCATACTTAATCAAGTCATTAGATAAAGTAGAAAATAAACTATATAAAAAACTTTTTTAAAAACCACGTTTTTCATGTGTAGCAACGGACTAAAAAGGAGAAAATAAAATACTTAAAAAAAACTTTTTAAAAAACCACGTTTTTCTTGTGGACTAAAAAGTAGAAAATAACTATTTACATACATTTGATGACAAAAAACGTGGGTCGGGCAGATGGGTCGGGAAATTTGATGGTGAACGTACCCACGTTTTTTGTCATCAAATGTATGTAAATAGTTATTTTCTACTTTTTAGTCCACAAGAAAAACGTGGTTTTTTAAAAAGTTTTTTTTAAGTATTTTATTATAGTCGGGTTGTTAGCCCAGTTTTAATTATACTTGGATCACCTTTCAGATTACATTAACAAAGCACAATTTAAAAAAAAATGAAACAGTGATTTAAAATAAAAAAATAATAATTACATTTAAGTCGTATCTTATCCTCAACGAAGCAACATCGAGGACTAGTTCCAAAAGCAAATATGTTAAGCAAGTTTCGAGGATGATTGTGGGCCAAAAAAAATTCCTGGAATTCCTTCCTGGATTTCCAGGAAAAGCCAAAAAACCTCGAAAAAATGCAGTTTTTGGCCCATATCTCGGCAACCAGACCACTTAGCGACTTGAAACATTTACCAATCGATTCCTGCCATAATTTAGAACAATATTACTTAAGAAAGTTTTCAAAAATATCCTTTCGTTCGGTCACAAATTTTTTTTAAAATTACATTATACATAATACACTACAGTACTATAGGCCTGCCCCCTACACGTCCGCACATTTTTTTAAAATCTCGTTAATAAATATTTTTTCTATTTTGTTTTGAATTATTAAAACTACTTGTGTTGCATTTTTTATTTGCTGAATATATGATTTATCACGATTTAAAATTGTTATGGATAACATAAGGAAATTGCGCTTAAATTGTCACTAGACTTTTTATTAACTTGTTTTAATTGTAACTCCACGGTAAAACTTTTGAAATAATTAGCTTCTTACTCTTTGGATATTTTAGAAAAGAAAAACGTACTTTAGAGATTGTATGTAAACAAACATGATTTCTTCGTTGTGTCAAACATAAAAGCAACTGGGAAACCGATATACATTTACATCATATAACATACAAATATAAGTGACCATACATTAAAATACAATCAATTATTTAAACTACAAATGCAATGTCGAAACAGGTTAAAGCATACACGAAAATCCACAGTAAACAAAACAAAGGAAGTTATTTACCAGAAAGATTGGGACAAAATCAATGAAATTTTAAGGTGAAAGATCAAGCCCCCCCCCGCCCCCACCTTCTTCTAAAAAAAATATATATATAAAAAAACACACGCCTCCCTTTTAATTTAAAAACATTCTAAAGGCCATTCTGCTTGGGTTAATTGCCCCGAGACACGGTCGAACGTCGCAACAAGTCAAATTGGTACCGCGCGACCCAGGGCTAGTGATTAGGGTCATTACGGTGTCTGACCGGCTCACTTCTGCCACGCGTGTGACGTCACGGCAGCGGGATTTCTCCCCCCACCCACCCCCCCCCCCCCTTCCAACACGTTCACTACTTGTATAAGCAGGCTCGCGCCGATGGAAAAATAAAATTCAGGAAATCAATTAGATGCGTAAAAATAGAATTATGCGGGGAGGAAAAAAAAGGATGGGAGGGGGAGGAGTTTTAGCGTTAGAGAATTTAAGTGTAGCTAATCGAAGAGAGGGATACAAGAGGAGTTAATGGGTAATAATGACGTCATATCCTTGGCCGGTGTTTATTTAAATAAAAAGACATTAAAAGTGAGTTTTAAAATTAAATGTAATGCTGGTTAATGAAATTGTTTCTTTAAAATTTTCTAAAAAAAAGTTTAGCTGAGTTTGTAACTTTTTTAAAAAGATGGTTTGTTTCTTGCTTGTTTTTTTTATGATTCCGTTGTTTTTTTAAAATATATTTTTGAAGCCGTTGCTGACGTGTGAGATACTAATGACGTCAGTCGTGTAAAGTGATGGTCACGTGTTCAAACATAGCTCAACAAAGCACAAGAGATCCAAGTACGCCTGTTTATACACACATTCTCGACACTAGCGTTTTAAGCGCGTATCTTCCGCTAATGATGACCTCCCTTTTTCGTCCAGACTGATCCAATGTTAAAATAGACGTCATGGATGTTAACTCACTCTGCATTCCCGGGGATTAAACTCTTGCGGTGGTCAGCCTTAGCGAGGCTTTTGTCAGGTTGTCCTCAATTACTTCTGTGTGATGGATGAACGGCGATGAACGATGGGGTGGTTAATTTAACCGGCTCCTGGTTAAATTTTAACCACTTAACCCACCAGTAGATCCTCCCCCCTCCACACACACTACAAATAAAATTTACAATTTGACCACCAGTTCACTATAGGGCTGGTAAGTAGGTCACCAACCAGTTCTACGGCTCTCTAAAACATGCATGAGCCATAGAACTGTTTGGTGACCTACTTACCAGCCCTATTTTGTGAATGTCATTGCTGTTGCGGAACTTTAAATCTCTAAGACAGATATCCTGCTAGCCTTCTCTCTATTAAGTTTCTCTCAAACAATTTCTATTTCTACCAATTTTATTTCTCTTGATGCGCGGCTTCACTTGTCAACGAATCACATCCGACAAGCTTCTTCATCCGACATCCACCATACTTCATCTGTCAAACGGTCAGACAACCAAAACATTCAAGCTGACATATTCAGAGTCTTATCTCTCTGTTGAATAGCCTATCTCATTGTCTGTCTAAAGCTTCAGAGTCTTGCATCGGATTTAAATGTCTGTTTACATTTTTTTTATACTATAGTATCTTTGGGGACGGCTTGGCCTTAGCGGCAGAGAGCTAGACTGCTAACCAGAGAGTCTCGAGTTTGAATCCTGAGTCCCCCCAGCTATGATGTTTCACTAACTCACGAAGGCTAAGCATAGTGCTGACCATGCTATCCCTTCATATGCAGATGAACTCTACTTCATCTGGCCCATGCGTCTTTCACACGATGATGATGAGGAATGAGTATGTTATATAGGTGTTTCATTTATGAATAAGATAAGATCCTTTGTATCTTTAATGTCTGCTTTCTGACTATAAAGTCCGTTTCCTGATTGCAAAGTCTTCCTCCTGTGGACAATATTCGTCTCCTTGATAAAAATGTATGTCTATTGACAACAATGTCTGACTATTTACTAACTCATTTTCCTTCTATCGACACTGTCAAATTCGTCTATAGCCTATAACATTTTCTTTTTGCTACATGACTGTCTCTCTGCTGACGCTGTTGTCTCTCTGCTGACGCTGTTGTCTGTTTTCTGACGCTGTTGTCTGCCTACTGACGCTGTTGTCTACCTACTAACGCTGTTGTCTGTCTGCTGACGCTGTTGTCTGTTTGCTGACGCTGTTGTCTGTTTGCTAACGCTGTTGTCTGCCTAATGACGCTGTTGTCTGTTTTCTGACGCTGTTGTCTGCCTACTGACGCTGTTATCTGTCTGCTGACGCTGTTGTCTGTTTGCTGACGCTGTTGCTGTAGCGTGTCTACTGTCACAGTGTGTCTACCTACGTGGTTATCTGTCTCGTAACGCAGCTGTCTATCTACAGACTCCACCTTCTTCCACACGACTCCTCTTATCTCATACCGTCTTTGGATTCGGCTTGCGTCACTCCACCTATATCTTGAACCACCAACATACAATACAATCTTCGATAAACCTTCTCTCCTGTTTCAAACATTGAACCAATACACCGCACAAGCCTCGTTGCCTTGCTTCATTTTCTAACATAAAAAATCTTTTCATAATTTTTTTTTTTAAATTTCAAACTACAGAAACTTTCAAATTATTACAGCTAATGGATTTGGTCGGAAAGTTCCAGAATATGGAAATTGAAAAACAATTTGTTTCTCTTCTCCTCCCTCCCCCCACTTCCCAGTACCTAAACAATGACGCAGGAAGCGTTTAAGAAAAAAAAAACATCTTGCAAGCTAAAAACTAAAATAAAAATGATTTTCTTTTTTTATTTCACAGACTTTTTTTTATCGGTATCTTGTTAGTTGACACAGGGACTAGAGGGCGGGAGGGGGGGGGGGGGGCGGCAGAGAGAATAGTGAGGAATAGACGGAAAATAAAGGAGAGGCAAAAAAAAAACGCTTTTAAACTGGGGTAAAGGGTGGTAAGGCTAGTTAAGGAAGTTTTATTTTGGTATAGCATTAGTTGGATCAGTACAAAGCAGTTGTCGCTGGAAACAGGAGCGATAATTCTGTTTTACTGAAGAGACTTGTAGCTTTTATTAATTTATGTACGTTTGTATATCTCTCTGTCTATGTATCGCGTACCTAGAACCAAAGTGTTAAAACTAGTTTTGCAACAAATCTTCACAACAAGACTTTAAAGTTTTGTTTTCCTCAACATTTTTATAGTTGACACACGAATTATTATGTACAAATCGAATTAAAATAGTTGTGTCATGACGTTGGTGGATTTAAAAAACATAATTGTGCTTACAAATTAGAGAAAACTAAGATCTGGAGTTAGAGCAGTCTGGATCTGGGGTGCGATATATATATATATATATATATATATATATATATATATATATATATATATATATATATATATATATATATATATATATACTAACCATTATGGAAGAAGCATTGACTTTATTTTACCTTATTAATTTGTGGATATGTGTGTAAGTGAGGGTGTTTGTGTTGAAGAGTAAAATATGTTTACACAAGCACATGCCATTTTAATGTTTATTCCTCAGAGGCACTGGGATGTTTTTTTCCATGATCTGCCACAACTGTTTATGGTGTTTGTGATTACCTCCATGCAGGGCTTAGGTATTCTTTAAGACTTTCTTTCCTAGACTGTGTGAAAAGTAAAGTTCAGTTTTGAAAACTGAAGGTCCATTTGGGAAATTGAAGTAGAATTCACCTTTTTTCTGTGACCTCGGCATATGAGATGATAGCGTGGTCAGCATTGTGCGAAACCGCCAGTACTTTCGCTAATGTGAGACGGATGAGTGGACGTTCTACAGAATTAAACCCGGATTCGAAGTCGAGAATTCAGGTTAGTAATCGTATGCTCGATCATTCGACAACGCTTTTCATGACTTGGCAGAAATTGGTAAACTATTGGTACAGTTTGATGTCTGTAAAGTTATGTATTACTTTGTATTTTGTGTTGACACACATCAGGACAAGTAAATTGCTACAATGACAATGGTCAGGCTAGGTATCACATTGTGACTTTTAGTCACTTTTTAGATGTTACTCTTTGTGATAAATGAAGTGATGTTTATGCTGGACCATGAGCTGTAGTAGGCGGCCCATACTCCAGCAGGACAGAGAACTCTAGAGAGCTGTAGTTGGTGGCCCAAATTCCAGCAGGACAGAGAACTCTAGAGAGCTGTAGTTGGTGGCCCAAATTCCAGCAGGACAGAGAACTCTGGAGAGCTGTAGTTGGCGGCCCATACTCCAGCAAGACAGAGAACTCTGGAGAGCTGTAGTTGGTGGCCCATACTCCAGCAGGACAGAGAACTCTGGAGAGCTGGAGTTGGCAGCTCACAAAACTTGATATCTGTTAGGTTTCCAGTTTTATGCAGATGATAATAATGGGAAATAATTAATTTTTTTAAAAAGTATAAGTAAGCAGAAAAATAAATCAAAAACAAGTAAGTTAACAAAATAATGTTTCTTTACTTGAGATATGTTTTCATGTTATAATATTATACTTTTTCACCGGCATACATATGTTACACATATCTTGCCGAGTTTAACACATGTTTTATAATGGCATTTATTCTTCATATACATATAACTTAAATTAAAATACAACGTCCCGAAATGTTTTGTGATTCAAGTATTTAAAAAAAAAATGTATTCAGTTAAGAAAAAAATTGGAGTATAAATAATTTATTAATTCTCTTTCGACAGCTCTGCTCAAACAAAACATGAGTATCGAATTATTTAATTCTGCCAACAATAAAATAAAATTGTACCCAAAATTAATAAATCCTAATTAGGTTTCTTGACAGAACATCCATATATTTTTCAGGTGTGTCTCTACCTGTTGTATACCATACACCTATAACATCATCAACTTGCTGTTTATCATACACCTATAACATCATCGACCTGTTGTATACCATACACCTATAACATCATCGACCTGTTGTATACCATACACCTATACCATTATCGACCTGTAGTATACCATACACCTATAACATCATCGACCTGTTGTATACCATACACCTATAACATCATCGACCTGTTGTATACCATACACCTATACCATTATCGACCTGTTGTATACCATACACCTATAACATCATTGACCTGGTGTATACCATACACCTACACCATTATCGACCTGTTGTATACCATACACCTATAACATCATCAACCTGTAGTATACCATACACCTATAACATCATCAACCTGCAGTATACCATACACCTATAACATCATTGACCTGTTGTATACCATACACCTACACCATTATCGACCTGCTGTATACCATACACCTATAACATCATCGACCTGTTGTATACTATACACCTATAACATCATTGACCTGCTGTATACCATACACCTATAACATCATTGACCTGTAGTATACCATACACCTATAACATCATTGAACTGTTGTATACCATACACCTACACCATTATCGACCTGTTGTAATCAACACACCTTCTACATCACCTATTTACGTTATCACATGATGTTTATCCCCACTGTAACACAAAATCACCCACTCACACAGTGTATCAAATAAATATAAAACAACAGAACGTATGTGACAATATCAAAAGTTAAGGAGGGTGTCATGACATACGTCGGAAACAACAGGTAACATCAAATAATAAATACATTTACATCACGTAATTAAAGAAACATTATGGTCTTACACACTAGCACTGTTCCAATTAATTTCCTTCCCTATAATGTTTACACTATTCATCTCATTCATGTAATTTCGCTCTTTAGCAATGTTAAGCTTAATATCTCTTAGCAGACCTTTCTGTGTATTAAAAATTAATACTTCTAAACTCATTATTTTCAGTTTGTCCCATACATTTTAGACCAATTACATGATATATACCCCATTTACCAAAAAGACCATATTCAACTCATTTATTTTATATTGGTCAATTATGTTTTTAGCTAAATTTGATTATTTAGCAAAAACAGAGTATTTAGCAATCTTAAATTATTTAAATATATTATACAATTTAGCTAAAGTACAGTATTTAAATACTGAAAAAAAAATTAAACATCACGTACTGCATTCAATAAAGAAAGGTTTTCCCTTTTCCGACGTATAAATCGTAAAAAAAGTGTTTTTAAACCAATAAAACTTCGCGTAACATGCCAGTCAAAGAACTGTGCTGCAAATCAGCCAATGAAAGACGTCAAGACTTAGAAGAACAAATTCAATACTCAGCCAGTAAAAGGAAACCATCAAATAGCGAATGTGAGATCACAATGAAGAATACGATATGTCTCAAAACAAGTAATTAACCGTGTTTCGTAACAGCAACATAAATTTAAAAAAAAAAGCGTAACTAGATTTTTTAAGGAACTTACTTTTAAACTGTATCTTTTTTTTAAATTGACGACAATAGGTAAAGACAATACAATAATGTAGCTTACACTTTTATGGTTTTTTTTCATCGATTACTTAGCATTGTAGGTACATTTTAATTGAAATAGATTAGTTTTATGCCAGTTATTTTAAATATTATATATATATATATATATATATAAATATATATATATATATATATATATATATATATATATATATATATATATATATATATATATATATATATATATATATAAGCCTTTATGATTATATCGTTGATAATTCCTATTAAAATGTTAAAATATTTTAGGGTTTGTAGATGTATATATTTCACACACAATATTTCAAAACATTTCATTTATGATGAAATTAATAACTGAAAAACTTAAATTAATTTATTTAATAATTTTTCTAAAGGCTGTGTGATTAGGTAAGGATGTGATAAGCACCATAATATACAAAAATCAGCAAAGCATAACGTTTGAAAGTATAGACAGATTATTTATTTTCGACTGTCCCCTTATTTACACGGTTGAAAATGCATTGTTGGTCTTTACAGTCACACATAAATAAATTACATCTTCTCCTAAATATTTATATTGAAGTTACAAAAAAAAATGTTTACGATTGAATACGTGGTGGATTGTTAACAAAAGAAAAAATGTTGATAGCGCGTATTTTACAAAAAGGTTTTCAAAATATGCGTGTTGATAAAAGAATATATTTTAAATGATATATATATATATATATATATATATATATGTACTAAACATATGGCTGCTTCCAAAAATTACGCCACACGTTGAGAGATTTCCATTCACCTGGCAATCGTAAAATGTCAGACCACACCCCTAAAACTGACATCGTATTTCAGCCCACTCCCATCCGAACCGCCCACGTTTATTAAAATTGCATTGTCTGTCTAAAATATTTGCAGAGCTGGGTCAATATTAGGTGTAGGGCCTACTGATTTAAAAAAATAATAAACATAAAATACTAAAAGATTTTTAATTTAATTTAAAATAATATATATTATTTTGCAAAAAAAGAGGTAAACTTACTTACAGTAAGACGAATTTGCAAAAAAAGAGGTAAACTTACTTACAGTAAGACGAATTTATTAAAATTAAGATTTAAACGGTCTCAAATAATGTATTGAAATCTAACCATGGGTCCAATCCAATGGTTGGTACTAGCACCAGTGGCGTAGCGAGGTCGGGTGTCACCCGGTGCGGCACTTAATGGTGTCACCCCCCAGAGGCGTAGCGACCCTTCCCGGGGACAAACTTTCAATTTTCGATTGGCACCCCCCTACAAACGTTCGATTTGCACCCCCCCCCCCCTCAAACTTTCGATTTGCACCCCCCTCCCTCTCAAACTTTCGATTTGCACTCCCTCCCTCTCAACTTTTTCTCTATATATTTTGCTATTTTTTGCCTTGGTGTCACCCCCCTAAATGGTGTCACCCGGTGCGGTCCGCACCCCCCGCCCCCCCCCCCTCGCTACGCCTCTGACTAGCACCATTCTGTAATTAGTATGGGCTGGGGGGGGGTTAAACAAACAAATTAGTGTGATTAGCCTTCGAGCATTTAAAACGTACCATTGAAAAAACACAATATTTTCCCGTATTATTTCTTTAAGTGGGTTGATACACATCGTGCTAAAATTTAACACACACCGACACTAGCTTTAGACACATTTAGTAGACTCATACCATATCAGTCAACAAGTACTTTTTCATGCTGTTGTTTTGTGCACATACTATTGTCGTTGTGTGACTGCACTGTTACTGAGATCGTCTAGAGCGGTATTATACATCACGTCGTTTTGTCGTTGTGGTTTAGAGTTAGTTTTCGGTCTTGAGATAATTGATCACAGATTGTAGTGTCTTTTTTCTTCTGGTTAGCCCCACCGTTTTCTTTGTCGTACTTCACCGATACATTTGATACTGGTTTTAATGTATGGTGCTTTACATTGAAAAACAAATATTTTTAAAGTTTTGCACGTAACGTAAACACAAAAGTTCTCCGAGAAAACGTTTTAAATCATTCATGTAAATATTGACAGAAAAAACCTTTTTTTCATTTTCGAGTTTTGTGTTTTAGCACAAGTGATTCTTATTAAATTAAATGGCTAATCTTCAACTTCCGTTAATCGTTATAGCATTTAACTGGAAATTTTCTTTCCTAAAGATAAACTTTTGTCAGCGTTGCTTTTGTGTTACTCTTCGGGAATTAGTGCAGGTCGGAGTTATTCAGGGTCGTTGTTGCTACATACGATATCCAGAGTGGTCGTCCATAGTTTGGTTATTGAGTGTCCTCGCTTGTGACGACTAGACATAGACATCCACTGTGATAAATATTTGTAGGTTTGTGTTTATGCTGTTTGTATGGAGAGTCAACGTCCATGGCTAGACATAGGCATCTACTGTGTTAAATATATGTAGGCTTATGTGTATACTGTTTGTATGGAGTGTCAACGTCCATGGTAAATAAAAACAAGTCGGTATTATACGCTGTCATGGAGGGGACGGTGTGGTCGGATCACAGAGCATACTACTGCTAACCCGAAGGTCTCGCGTTTAATTCTGGTTAACCTAATGCTAGGGAAAGTAAAGGCGGCTGAGCATAATAAAAGCACATTAACTACTTCTCTTGCCACAGTGGCAGTCAGGTTCGAAAGGGTCGTTTACTTTCTTTTACTGCTATGAAGGACTGAGTATGCTAGCAAACCTCTCGCTGGATACATACGAGCGTCTGTTTATAGCTGAGGTTTGAAACCTAACTCTCTGGCTTAACAACTGTTTGCTCTAGTGTTCAGCGTCAATGTGCTTTATAGTCGCGTAAGCTGTCATGTTTATTTTAAATATTGTTGTAAAAGTACTTCCAGTATGTCAGTCATATTTGATGTTTCTCTATTTTTCTTATTTTGATTGAAAAACAATAAATTTACTTTTAATACATTGTATGATATGATTGTTGAATAGCTGGGTGAAGATGTATAAGAAATGAGAATATGTGGTAGGAATGTCATACAATGGCGTACATATAAAAGGTAACATACGATAAGTAATGGCTTACATGTCATAGGTAACTTTGTCAACCGGAGAAAAACAATTAGGATGGAATAATCGAAGGGAGTTAACTCGGGCATCAACAACATTGAAAATACAAAAGATTTGTATAAATATTTAAAAGGATTTCAACATTGTCAGATTTAAATAAAAAAAAAATACTTAAAAAAAATGTTCCAAATTTTGAAGCGCCCTCGATGGATATTTTATTTCAGTTTTCTTGACATTTCTTTCATTTTTTAGACACCATTTTTTTCGTTTTAGCAATTTAATTGTTTTTGTTTTAGCATTCTTCGCCTTCTTTACATGGCGTAAGGCTAGATCGTGCTTCCGGAGTTCTCTCCCCTTCCGCGAGATCGATAGTCCCCCATGCCATTTGCCAGCTTAACATTCGCAGCGCCGTTTTCAGGCGCTTTTTCTTACTTCCCCTTAACTGAAGCCATGATGAGACGACTTTTCTAAAATCTTTGTTCAGCAGCCCGTACAAGAACGGGTTGGCGGTGGAGTTGGTGAGCAGGATCCAGAGCGCCACGTCATGGAGCCAGTCGGGGAATATGAAAAACTGGTAACACACGCTGAGCACGGTCCAGGGCGTCCAACACGACATGGAGATAGCGAGCAGAAGAGAGAGGAACCAGGCGGCTTTGGAGTCTTGTTTGTCCAGCAGGTTCTTCGCCAGGTCGCCGATGGTGGCCCTGCGGTTGTCGATGTGGTTCTCGTTGCCGAATCCGTTGGGGAAATACCGGCTGCGGCTGTTGCGTTTGTTATGCGAGAGGAGACAGTCCTGTAAGGACATTCGCCGGACGAGCGTCGGGGGTCCGGGGAAGCTGAGACGCTGGTCGGGGGAGCCGGACCAGCTCCGGCTGCCGACGGATCGCGAGGGTCCGGAATTATTCGCCGGAGGGAGGAGATCCATGGTATTTCTTCTCTCGATGGGGGGCGGGCACATGATGCGGACACGCGGACCGCTGTTGATGTTCTCCGCGGCTTCGGCCAACGCGTTCATGGCCGTCTCCGACATGGAGGCCCGTATCAGGCAAAATGCCGCCGTGTCCACGCTGCTGATAGACCGGCGTACGTTGACGTTTTTCCTCTGTTTGATCTTCCGGTACAGGCTGCATTTCAGCAGGAGCATGGTCACGTGGGGGACGATGTATTTTAATCCGGTAAGGATAAACACGGCAGCCGGATGTTGCCGGCGCGATGCTAAACACAAACCGTTGTCCATCTCTTCCCATTTTTCATGAAGTATCAAATCCCAGACTCCGACGAATGGGATATGGAGCATGAATGAGAAAATCCAAGAAGCGACGACGGCGTACAGAGCTATTCTACCGGTGGGTTTGACTCTATAGGTGAAGGGGTAGCATATAGAATACCATCTGTCTACGCTGACTAGTAGCACGGCTAACAGAGATGCAAAGACCAGGGAGTGAAGCGCAATCAGGTGGAACCTGCAGGCGACGTTAGGCAGGTTCCAGTTCCGGTTGAGGACGCTCAGCATGCAGATGGGCATGATGCTCAGGCCAATGATCAAGTCGATCAAAGATAGGTTGGCCAGATAAATATTCTTGCTCCGCTTCCGGTTCTCGCGCGTGACGAACACGACCACGACGATGAAGTTGGTGACGATGGTGGTGACGATGATGGTGACGATGACGACGGCGATGCAGAGCGTGACGTAGTAGCCGCGCCTGGCCTCGCGGCTTTCCTCCTGGCACCTGTTCAGGAAGTGGGCGGCGGCCTGGGCCGAGGTGTTGGCAGGGGTCAAGGACGTGGTCATCGCGACCTCGCGCGTGGTTGTCATGGCGGTGTGGTTGGATGTCAACCTTCACACGAGCAACCATCTGTCAGCTTTGTGAAACTCTTCCATGACACTCGCACGCTTAGCACTTCAACCACAACAGTAGAAATATTTAAATATTAATCCATACAGTGCCTAGTTGTCATTTAGAAAACTAGACGTATTACTAAATCGATGCCATGAACTATAAACATCCCGATGTAAACAACATTACCATTAAAACAGCCTTCAAGTGGAATTCACAAGTTGTAGTCAACATGTTTGAAAATCACATGCAACGTTATATATTCGTACCTTTTATAACTGTCTTGAATTTCTTCGCGCATACGTAGAGAGTATAGTGATCGAAGGACTAGATTGAAGTGTTGTTACGTAGAGTGTACTGTGACTCGTGTACACAGTTAGTGGAGTGTCTTGTAGTTTCGTCAGTACAGATATTCTGGAGTGTACATAGTGTGGTGTTTACAGCTGCAAGCGGTTGACATTCGTGTAGGCCAGCTGCTGAAATCCAGCTTCGAATTCCAGCTCTCAAAGTCAGGTTACTCATACATCCAGATGGCAATAGATCCAAACTGTTATACAATTTCTGTTCATTTGTTCCACACACTTCAGAGACTGTTCATCTGTTTAAAAGAAAAACAAGAATTTAATAAAGCAATTTTTTTGTCAGATTTAACATGCAAAATGTCCGCCCTAAGGCAGGAGAAGGAAAATGATTGCACAGTTCAACAGGTTTTATTTAATTTAAAATAAAATAAATTCTCTCGTCTGATTAAAAAAAATATCTTGAATGAAAAAAATAAAATAATTTGCATTTCCTTCACATAGTTTGGAATTGAATCGCCGAATCAATTCTGTAGACAACAAGAGGATATTTTAAGATAAAAAAATATTATTGTCAATTTAATGTATTAAAAGTGCAGAATGTGTTGGTGATTTATTTTTGTTTGAAATAATCCAAGTCGTGCTCAACGTGCAGTTTTTGCTATCAGAAAAGTTTTAAACCTTTCTGATTGAAAATTATTCTGAACGGTTTTCTAGATAAATGAACATTAAGTTGACCACTACCCCCTTTCTGATCGAGTGCTATCTGGTCTATTGGCACGTAGAGTTCATCAGTTGTAGTAGTCACTATATTAAAGAACGATTTATAAGTCTAGGTTTACTTTTGTGGGCATGTACCTGACATGCGCAGAGGACTCCAAAGAAGTTTGAAACTACTACAAGCGGTGAACACTAAGTTATCTCTCAACCACCAGAAAGCTAGTACTCACACACAATAAAAACTGGTTCCAGTAACAATCCCAGAAAAAAAAATGATAGTAAGTTTACAAAGTCATATTTATAACAAACATGTGAAATAACGGATCAGAAATTATTGATTTTAGTATAACAGTCAATATGGAAACATCTTGATGTGTTCGTTGGAGATATTCTAATACTTTGTAACGCTGAAACTTTCAAAAATGTAACGTGTTTTTTTTTTTTTGAAGATGTTGGCAATCTTAATATTTTTTCGAAGTACTGTTATTGTTTGATTTTGAACATGATGTTTTTCAGTAATGTAATAATTAAATGAGTATTGATTTTACGGTCAATTTAGTAATAGCCTATCTAGCGGTGTTTACAAACCAGCTTAACTAGGTTATGTATTTAATGTCACCACATAACGAAATAGGGACACCCTCACAATGGTGATACATTATTATTTCACCCAGGTACGTAGCGAGGGGGGGGGGGGTGCGGACCGCACCGGGTGACACCATTTAGGGGGGTGACACCAAAGCAAAAAATAGCAAAATATATAGAGAAAAACTCGAGGGGGGGTGCAAATCGAAAGTTCGAGGGGGGGGGGGGGTGCAAATCGAAAACTTGAGGGGGGTGCAAATTGAAAGTTTGAAAGTTTGTCCCTGGGAAGGGTCTCTATGCCTCTGGGGGGTGACACCATTAAGTGCCGCACCAGGTGACACCCGACCTCGCTACGCCACTGATTTCACCACATAACAAACTAAGGACAACCTCTACTCCTGACACAACCTCACAGAAGTCATACATTTTTATTCCCTCCACTTTCACTGACACCAAGGGAAGCAACCGACAAATAATTTACCCAACACTGCAGATGGCTGGATGGACATATTGCCAAGATGGCTGACGGTTAAAAAGTGCTTGTTCAGACATGCAGCGGCTGCGGTCTTTCAGTTAGAGGCGGAGAGCAGACGACACAAGAGCTTGTCGTTTTAGTCCGGGTCTATACTTAAAACAAATTGTAGTGAATTATTTCCCCTTATTTCACAAACAAAAGTTACTTCCCCTTGTGCAAGACAATGGAGAAAAGATGCGCTTGTGTTGTCTACAGTAAAAGATACGGTTTAACAGCAAATTAAACAATTTTCAGCGCGGTTTTTTTTGTAAATCAATCTTCAAGAGACGGATATAAGAGACGAAAAAACAGAAAGCAAGATGGAGGAGGGAGGGGGGGGGGGGGAAGAAATATCAGAACACACTTGCAGTATTCCGAAATAGACATTGTTAACCCGTTGCCATGGCGACGAGGCTGGCGGAATCGAGGGCAGAAATAGCCTCGAGTTGGAATCACCAGGGCCCCGTTGTTTGTGGCGCTGGGCCGCCGGATGTACCGCTCTACAGGTTCTAATTCAATTAAAGACTGAAGCGTATGTGTCTTGGGGTGGCAGTCCTGGGGGTGGCGGTAGGGGGTGAGAGGCGAGGCAGCCAGAATAGTGTCTGCTGTAACAGGTAGATAACAATAGGAATGCATACATACAATAGGAAAATATATGTATATATATATATATATATATATATATATATATATATATATATATATATATATATATATACCACCCCTAAGTCTTTCAGTAATAGCATCTTTTTCTACAAATGAAAAGCGCACTGTACTGCTTGCAATTTACTATCCCATGGTTTTTTTTTAAATTCATATTTATTCATTTATTTTCACACATTCAGACACATACGTATATATATATATATATATATATATATATATATATATATATATATATATATATATATATATTCTATTGCTTTGATTTATATCTAATTTAAATTTTATAGCGTGTACAGCCTCCATGCCGGCATCACACAATCTCTATCTTGGTAAAATATTAACTGTGCCGGCACGCCACATACACTATTCCGGTACAAAAACGGAACGGTGTAGCCTAGGCGGTAGAGCGCTAGGCTGCTAACCCGATCCTAGTCAGTAGAACCTCCCTGAGTCCACCCAGCTCTGATGGGTACCTAACTCATGTTAGGGAAATTAAAGGCGGCTGGGCAAAGTGCTGACTACACATTCCCTTCACATGCCGACGTAAAATAACATATGAACTCTACTTCATCTGCCCAATGGATCGCTAGGTCTATAGAGGATTCTTTACACATCCTAAACTGTTTACACCGCGTTTGAGAATAAACCGTAGAACCTTGAGTATAATAGTTTAGCGGACGCTTATCGGAGAGCATTTTCCAATCGATTAACCAGAAAAATTCTTGACCATAATAGAAGATAGAAAGGGGAAATTCTGAGGGAAAAAACATATGGTTAGCGTAAAAAAAAACCCACATTTTTGTAGGGGAGATAATGATATTTTTTTTTTTACACGAAGGAGACAGGAGTTAGAGACCATGACAATAGGGGAGAGAATGTTTTGTGAAAATAATAAGGGCAGGAAATGTATTTTGTGGGGGGTAGTGAGACTCACGTCGAAAGAGTTGAATTGTGTGGTACTGGTTACCATGGTAACTGGTGGTTGAGTTTTGGTTGACAAAGAAGATTTTCGGGGTAGTTACGATCGTTAAATAGGCATGGTAGAGGAGATGTTGCGTAATTGAAATGTTGATGCCGTGGTTGCCAAAGATAAATGTCGGCGGAGTTGTGGTTGTTAAAATAAAATGTTGGTGTGGCTGTGGTTGTCAAATTAAAATGTTGGTGTAGCTGTGGTTGTCACATTAAAATGTTGTTGTTGTTACGCGATGGAGAATGCTAGGGGGAAAAAAATGAAGGTTAAATAAAAGCGAAGATAATTTCTTCAGTGGCAAAAGTAATGTGATGTTCATAACAGATTCAGGTCGCTAAATACTGGTTAACCCTTAAACACACATACATACTAGCTTATAGATGTTCGTATTTTCACACATATAAACACAGTCACTAATTTATTTCCTATTAGTATTGCAAAAACGGTAATTAAAACCTCATTCTTTTTTTTTAACATCTCAATAACTCTGCATCGAAAGTGCACAACCCTAATTAAGAATTTCTTCTCAAATTTAAAATCTTATGTCAGTTTGTCATTTGTTTTTGAGATTTCCTTCTCAAAATTTGAAACCTGATAAAAATGTAAACCTTATGTCACTTTAATAACCTGATTTTATAATTAGACTTGTCATACACTGACATTACAAAATACTTCTGATAAAAAAACGAAGCGGATATTTTTTTTCTTCCTTGATGTTTTTCAACATCTTCGAGATGGTATAAAATGTCAGCAGGCCAATTAAAGGAGGTCATATTGGCGGCCATCTTGGGTTGTCGTTTTTTTTATCCATCCAAATATGACTAGGTCCCAAATTAGTGAGTAAAAAGTGGATAGGGGTGGGGTCAGGTTGTCGAGAATTTTTTTTTTTGGCGTTGAAAATGATGTTTGTGTGGCACTGAAATGTGTGCAGTTGTAATTTCTAGCAGGCAATGTGGTCTTTCATGCCGGCACTGTATGGCCTACATGCCAGCAGAGTTTCTTCCAGGCATCTCTTCGGGGGGGGGGGGTCAGTTACCCCCCGAACGAAATGAAATTTATATAGAAAACTTCCGTTGCCAGTGTCCGCCCCCCCCCCTCTGAAAACTGCAGTCCGCCCCCCGAAAATATCAAGTCACCCCCCCCCCCCCCCGGAGAGAAAAAAAAAAAGAAACACTGCATGCCGGCACTGTACAGTATCAATGCCGGCACTGTAGAGCTTAAAAGTTCTAGAAAAGAATCTGTATTTTTATAAACAACGTAACTTTAAAAAAACATCTTTTTGTGATTATATATATTTTTTTAAATTATATATTTTTTTGTTATTGAAAATAATCTGCTTTTCTTGCTAATTCTCCAGAATCAACAAATTACACGAGATTATCAATAAACACCCCAAGATGCTTGTTCTCATCCATTAAGAAATTAGCTCTCGGCTTCAACCCACCAACATCAAACCCGGCTGTCAGATGTTTACTTGTAATCTGATTTTTTGTTACGTAAATATATGTTTATATGTTTATATATATATATATATATATATATATATATATATATATATATATATATATATATATATATATATATATATATATATATATATATATATATAACCTTACCAGTGCAACAAGATTTTCAAGGCCAACTGTTGCATTTAAAAAAAAACGTACAGCTTATCAACTTGTATATTAAAGTCTATATCAATAAACATATATATATATATATATATATATTAATATATATATATATATATATATATAATCTGTGAGATCCTTAACACCTTGACTAATGACGGACGAATGCAATATTGACACATCTGTAAATAGTTGTATTAAGTATTTCGAAATATTAATTACTAATTAAAACTGCATTGCGCTACTACCCGACCACGCACTCACACCAGTTTAATATACTGTGCAAAAAAAAATCGTATTAAAAAAACACGCACTTTTGTTCAACTAATATCCCCACCCCCATCCCCAAATTACTATCGTCCGCTGTCCAGGAACAAAGCATGATGCGATCAGGTTAACGCGGGATGTCATTAGTTCAACCCAGGGCCAAATGGGCTTGAAACTCTCCCTCAAACAAAATTTGAAAGATGATGGCATCCAAATTGACATTTGAAACCGTATTGATTCCTCCGGCACGCGCAACCCATGTGTCGAGATGCAGGACGGGATTGGAGGGTGGGGGGAGGGGGTGGGGGAGAGGAAAGATCCAGAAGAAAAATCTAGCTCAGGGAAATCCACCTCCCCCCCCCCTCCCCCTCTTTCCTCCTTCTCTTGTCGTCAACATATCACATTTAACACAAGCAAACAGCCCGGAAAATTAATGTGGACTTGATTTTATCTAAAAGGAAGACACTTTATCTTTAACTAAAATAAAGAATAAAGTATCTAGTTTTAAATGTGAAAACATAATATTCATTCGTTAGCAATAATCTTACACAAGTATACATTTTAAAAATGTCACATCGTTAAAAATAATATATAAGATTGTAATCAATAATTAAAAACGTTTTTAAATATAAAAAATATTTTTAAATATTTTAAATATAAATTTGAAATATTCATTTTCCCCCGTATATATTGTTGTTCTTAAATTTAGAATAATATAGATTAGATAGAATAGCTAGGGGGCGTCGGCTGTTAAGTTAGGTTTTTCGTGTATCTAACTTGATGGAACAGAATGTAACAACTTGGACTGGATGTGAGGTGTGTCTAAATTGTTCCTATCCGACTTTTGCAGATAAAGGGTAAAAGACAACTTCAACGCCTGCTGGGCCAGCTACAAATCTCGCTCCACCCTTTTGAACAAAATGTTGGCCTTCGAGCTCATCTCTGCAAGTCTTTGGCCACCCAAACACGAAATAAAAATATTTGTCCAGCCAACATCACGAAACAAATCTCTGGCCACCCAACCCCTTCCTTCAAATCTCTGGCCACCTAGCCCTTTCCTAGAAATCTCTGGCCACCTAGCCCCTCCTTTCAAATCTCTTGCCATCCAGCCCCTTCCTTCAAATCTCTGGCCACCTAGCCGCTTCCTTCAAATCTCTGGCCACCTAGCCGCTTCCTTCAAATCTCTGGCCACCTAGCCCCTTCCAACACATCTCTGGCCACCCAACCCATTTAAACACACATTTGGCCACCCAACTCCTTTAAACACACATTTGGCCACCAAACCCCACTAAACTAACTCTTGGCCACATAACCTAACAAATCTCTGGCCACTATATATCGCATACTTCTTGCCTAACCCACCAACTAGACAAAAAAAAAACCTTTAAAATTCCCGCACGTGAAAAACGAAACCCCAGCATCGCAGGACGGGAACCACGTGACCCAGCGAAGCAACAAGTCAATACCAGACCCCCAGAATAGTCGTGACGTCAGGCGGGCACGTCTTGGAGCCGGAGTCAAATTCCCTGACAACTGGTTTGCACTGGCGTCCAGCGCGACAGGACAGCAGAGACTGATGGCACCGGGGAATGACGCAAGCACAACTCCCACCCTGCCTCCACCCCCCCCCCCCCCACTACTGCCGTTACTAGCTGTGAATTCTACACATTTTTCCAGGCACTCAAATCCTCCGGCTTTCGTAACTCTTCGAGTGTCGTTCCAATCTTTTTGATAACCCGTCGTCACTTGATTTCTTTTTTCTGAATTCGACATCTTTTCTTTATAAACTGGCTTAAACTTGCCGCTACTTTTATTTTATTTGCGTGTGTTTGTGCGCGCGTGCCTTTGTGTGTGAGCAAGTTTCAAATTTAACTCGCAAATATGTTATACTAGACAGTACTGGAGCAACGCATGCATACATTATTGTGAGTTAAATGTAAACATAAAATGGGGGGGGGGGCAGTGTTCTACCAGACTTTTTTCTCCAGGGGGGCACTTGATATTTTCGAAGGGGGGTCTACATTTTCCAGTGGGGCGGACACTAGTAAAAGTATATAAATTCCATCTCGTTCGGGGGGGGGGCGGTAGACTTCGGGGGGCAGAGTCACCCCCCCCCCCCCCCACCCATAAGAGATGACTGGAAGAAATTCTGGTGGTGGGGGAGGGAGGGGTACAGCTGACCCCTTGACCCCTCGGTTATTTCCGACTGTACTCATAGTCCAAAAACATGTACTAATCACGAAATCGATACACCACAATGTGAACTTAACAACCTACATCATATTTTATTCATAAGCTACACCATTTTATTGTGAGCTCTTTACTATTTAATGACGACCATTACCTGAGTCATTATTCTGCGATTTTCCGAGTTATCTCCCTGTAAAAAAATTCTTTCTGTAGCACGCTGATTCACGAACACAACAATCTAGCCCTTAACTTATCGTGTTCATTTAATATATTTTATGAGTGCAGATATAGACTGAAAATACAAAACACAATAATCTCACCCATAACTTATCGTGTTCATTAAATATATTCTATGAGTGTAGATATAGACTGAAAATACAAAACACAATAATCTCACTCTTAACTTATCGTGTTCATTAAATATATTTTATGAGTGCAGATATAGACTGAAAATACAAAACACAATAATCTCACCCATAACTTATCGTGCTCATTTAATATATTGTATGAGTGCAGATATAGACTGAAAATACAAAGCACCAACAAACCTGTAAAGCCCTTCTATATTTAATTGAATCAAATACCACCACCCCCCTTTGCCCCAACCATGTACGAAATTCGAACTCTTTTCCCGAGCTTTTAATGCCCACGTGATCAATCAGCATTCTCCAAGCTTCTTCTTTCCTCTGCCATTAAATAATTCACGTCAATCCGCCATCTTGGTGTCCTTTGAGCCGGGCAAAGAGCGAGATTATAACCTAAAGCCCTCTGTACTCGGCTAAATCCACGAGTGAGGAAAAGTATTTTTTTTTCTAGTGGGTGAAGATGTGAAGGCTTCATAGAAATATCGATCTTTTGACTTGTACTTACACACATGCAAGTTGTGACAGGAATATCGAACTTCTAACTAGTACCTAGGGGTCGGAGTGGTCTAGATGTAGAGTGCTAGACTGCTAACCCGTTAGTCAGTAGAACGTCCCTGAGTCTACCAAGCTATGATGGTTAGCTAACTCAAGTGAGGGAAATTAAAGAAAGCTGGGTATAGTGTTGACCACAATATTTCTTCAGAAACATGTGAACTCTACTTTATTTGCCCCATAGACCGTCAGGTTTGGAAGGGGAATATTACTTAATTTTAACTAGTACCCACACACCTAAAGGTCGTGACAGGAATATCAGGAATAGCAAATACACCTAAAAAGAGTAGTGACAGGAATATCGAACTACCAACTAGACTAGTATTTAGACACATAAACACACTTGTATAAATTAAAAAAAGAGCATTGAGTATGCACTTTTGCAGCCGCACACAAGGCAGATTATAAACCTCTGAAATTACTTCCCTATATATATATATATATATATATATATATATATATATATATATATATATATATATATATATATAAATATATATATATATATTGAACTGTGTTACAATCTTATTAAAATAATGGGTCGGGCTACAACACTGACCCATAATTCCTTTGATCTTATGTGGCTGAACGTTTCGGTTGTTCCAAAAAAAAAAAAAACACACAAAAAAAACGGATATGTTGAAAGTAAAGTTGTTTTTTTTTTAAATATTAATTTTATACAGAGTTGGTGATAGATAGGAACTTGAACTGTTGGTTGCGAGTCAGGTGTGAATGTCAGACTTATAAATGACAGGTAAACTTAAATCGCATCTGTAACAGATAAATAATAAAGTGAAAACATTTGCCTAAAAAGTGTGCAATATCTTTCAAACGACAACGCAGGCAAAGTAGGGCCTACGTCGGATGAATTTTAGTTAAGTTCTTAACTATCTATTTAATTTATCTAGCCGGTACACATGTCTTCAAAATGTATGTCTTCAGTTTCAAAATAGTACAAACGTTTTCAAACTAATACCTTCTCATAATAATTCATAGGATGATAATATATGTCAATAGGAAAATGCGTATATCCGAAGGATGTCTTTATAATAATGCGTATGCTCTCCCAACATAGTCTATGTACTTATAACAATGCGTTTACCCTTGTTTAATTATCGTTTAAGTCATTACAGTGTGTAAATCCTTAGAAAGAATACGTTTGCCCTTTTAACTACATGTATGTCCCCCATCAAAATGCGAACGTCCTGAAAGTATCCCTCTATGAAGTTTGAGTCCTTAAAATCGATAAGTCTTAACAACCCAAATATCTTTCAACTCTAAAAGACTTGTCAGTTTAAAAGCATATTCCTGTCATGAAGAAAAGGTCCGCCATTTTTAAAAAAAAAGACAGACACTTTATCCCTGGCCCTAATTACCGTCCAGCCTGACAAATCTGTCGGTCGGTCACGTGACTCCCGTCTGCCCGCCCCGCCACACTCCCGGCTAATCCCCTCTTCGATTCTAATGAAAATCTAATCGGGCTCACGGTGTCAACATTTTTTTGTGGATGACTTCTCTGCCCCGATGTGACTTAAGTCAGTCGCAGACACGCTGAAGTCATTTCTTGGTAGTTAGGGTTGGGTTGGGTTGGGTTGGGCGTCTCACGGCAGGGTTTACAATTTAAAACCGGGTAAATTAACTTGAACAAAAGTCCAAGCTTGAAAAATAGGAAACTTAATCTAGCTGAAATTATACGTTATATTTGAAACGTCAAATCATGTTTTTACATCATGTTTTCGGTCATAAACTTATATATACTTCTGGTTTTGTCAGTGTTTGTTCACTGGCTAAGCAGTTCAACAGTTGCTGTTTTTTCCGTATACACATTGAACTCTTCTTCTTCTTCGTACATAGTGTTAAATTGCTCGGTTGTTTTCGCTTTTTTCCGTTTTATGTATTTCAACTAGTGTTTAATTCACACTTTTATATGCCTTTATTTTGTTTACATAGTTTTTTGTGTAAGTATATTTGTGTCTGTGATTCTAAGACACTTTTTGGTTAAGATGGTAGGTTTGGTGGAGTGGGGATGGGTATGGGGGTGGGGTGGTCGACTGTTGGTGGTAAAGAGTGAAGGGGGAGGGAGTGTTTCAAGGCTAAGACAGATGTTTTGTTAGTATGTCGATATCGAGCTATTATGGGATGTGTGTTGTTGAAGAGATTTGTACCCACACAATTTCTTGCTATAGCGCTGTTACATATTCTAGTCCCACCCCTCATGTTATATTCTATAACATTAGGAACCAGCAGTGCCGTAGCGAGGTCGGGTGTCACCCAGTGCGGCACTTAATGGTGTCACCCCCCCCCCCACCCCCCCCCAGAGGCGTAGCGACCCTTCCCGGGGACAAACTTTCAAACTTTCGATTTGCACCTACCCCCCTCAAGTTTTCGATTTGCACCCCCCCCCCTCAAACTTTCGATTTGCACCCCCCCCCCTCAAGTTTTCGATTTGCACCCCCCTCAAGTTTTTCTCTATATATTTTGCTATTTTTTGCCTTGGTGTCACCCCCCCCCCCCTAAATGGTGTCACCCTGTGCGGTCCGCACCCCCCCGCCCCCCCCCCCCCCCTCGCTACGCCTCTGGAACCAGCCAACCTTCCCCCCAATGTTTTATATTCCTCTTGCACCATACAAACAAAACTACAGAATAAATTCTGACTTGCAAAAAAAAACACGACGAATTCATGCAACTAATCTAAATTTCTTTAATTAAAAACAAAAAATAAAAGCCAATGCTGTATTAAAGATAGCCGCTCTATTTCAGCGCCTACGCCAAGTATAACACAATTTAACATAATAATTAAACACCTACAATTCTACACAGTTTTATAGAACCTCCACAATCCTTAATATACAATCAGGCAGTGTTCTACTGTCTTAACAACTATTTATGCCACGGTTTCCCAATCTATGGGTCTATGGGTCGTGAAGGGTTTTCTCTGGGGTAGCCAGCTTATATCGTAAAATAAAAAACAACATTAACTATACTTGAATTTTTATTTTAATCTTGTAAAAATGGCTATTTAAATTAATATTGCGGTTGTGAAATACTTGGCTTTTATAGAAACAATGAGTGACCACCAGTAACAAGTTGGGAACCTGTGATCTAAGCTATCAGTCCCAGTGTTTCTTCCAGACTTTTTTTCTCCAGCCGGGGGGCACTTGAAATTTTGTTTGTGGGGAGGGGAGGACTAAAATTCCTGGGGGGGTGGGGGGGGGCGGACACTGTTAAAAGTATATATTTTCTATATAAATTCCATTTCGTTGTGGTGGGGGGGGGGGGTCGAAGAGATGCCTGGAAGAAACACTGATCAGTCCTACAACGCGTGACTGCTGTATCTGTATTCTATCAGAGTTGCGCAGTAAATCTACCTCATCTGTTACACCAACTCCGTGTTGCTTGAATGTTGCATTAAGATTAATACACGTGAGATGAAGAAATTTTTTTTTTACCGTGTTGAAATAAAATCTTCCTGATTTAACAGCAAATTCAGATTTTTTTTTCTTTTATTATCGACCAGGTCTGCCCGCCTACGAGAAAAATGATGTAAAGGGGAAAGCACTCACTCGCTAACGTTAATACACAATGTTAAGAGAATCTACATGCTTATGTCCCATGTTGACCGAGATCATACAGAAGCTGCCCGTATAATATTTTATTGGGCTGACATATTTTCTATTGTGGTTGGAGAATTCTGGTTAAAAAATGGCAAGTAAAATTAAATCACCTTTTCCAGCTGACACGTCTTATGACCGATGAAGTAGAGTGTATCTGTGTTGTTAACGTAGGCTTGTGTAAGGGATACTACGGTCTTAAGATACATCGCTTCCCGCTTCTCGATTTAAGTCAGAAACCCATTAGAGCTGAGTAAACTCAGAGACGTACTACGTACTCGAGCCAAGAGATCGTAACTCAACACACATGGGTCAGCAATGAAACACAGCGGACTGTTTTAAGAAAAAAAATCCCATCTTACTATATAAAACTGCTATGCTGTTAAAAAGAAGGGAAACATTGAGTATGTACTGGTATTTAAATCAAAAGCAGATCAAAAGAATAATTTTCACCGGAAAATCAGTCAGATACCGTATCGTATGGTCGATTGGTAGAATGCTCCAATGCTAACCTTAAAATCCTGAGTTCGAATCTCTGACACGAGTCTGTAGGGCGTCCCCTGAGCCCACCCAGCTCTGATGGATACCTGACTTACGTTGGGGAAAGTAAAGGCAGCTGGCGTAGTACTGACCACACTATTTCTTCATACAACATCTGCCCTATGGAACGTAAAATCTAAAAGGGTAGCTTTAAATTCTATTACATTCGACCGCCTCCCCCACCACCACCACCACGCACCCACCATCACTACTCCACCCCATCCCCATAAATATTTTAACCAACTTATTATTTTGCATTAGCACGTTCACCCTTCTGTATTTGTTTATTAAACCAGTTTTCATTTCGAACAATGTAATTGCGTATTTACCAACAGCTCATCACAACTACCCCCCCCCATCCACCATCCACCATCACAAGTACCCCCCCCCATCCACCATCACAACTACCCCCCTACCCCCATCCACCATCACAACTACCCCCCCCCCCATCCACCATCACAACTACCCTTTACCCCCATCCACCATCACAACTACCCCCCCAACCACCATCACAACTCCACACCCCCCCCCCCCAAACTTCCACCCTCATTATTTAGCTCAAACCTATCCATTCTGCTCTATTTGTTTATTAAATGAGAGTCAAGATCTAACCATATAACTCTATATTTATAAACGACTCCTCACAATGACTCCCCCCCCCCCCCCACCGACCCCCCCCCCCCCCCTCAATACACCAAAACACTTCCTGCACTAGTTGTCCTCGTTTCTATGTCGATTCACCAACAAACGATTAAAGTCTTCGCGACAGGTACGATCAATCAATACATTTTCACAACGATCAAATCGATAAACAATATCAGTGTGGCCGGCGGACCGTGTCATGCGTGTGTGACGAAATCATAATCACGCGTGCTTATGACGTACAAGAAACAGGAACCAATCACCCGGAACTGACGTATAGTTACATACAAAAACTGGAGCATTGTTTCATTCTTTATAAAGTACCGAATCTAATCTTAGGTCATGGCTAAAAAGGAGTTCCATAAACCGTTATCTCGCAATGCTATATAATATATATATATATATATATATATATATATATATATATATATATATATATATATATATATATGTAGCCTATATTTAACAGTAATTATCAGTATTCTAAAATGTAGTTGTGTGGCATGGCTTGGAAGGATGGCAGAACTTACAATTGATAACACAAGGGTCTCGAGATTTTTACTTTTATTTTCATGAGCTTGAACAAAACATTTTCTTTCTCTCCTAGCTATTGTCTTAACAGACTATAAACCCACCGAATACCAGAGCATTAGAGGCTGCCATGCCATGGTAAGGAGGGGACAACCTTGTCGATCTTGGGACAAAAAGAGTTACGGTACTTGACATCGTTTTTTTCTTCTCAGGAAACATCAATCAAACCGGAAATTATAGTCATGTGACACGAACGCTGAGTGTATTTTTAGAACAAGAAAACAACCCGATCGGGGTTAAAAAAAAACAAAGTTGAGGTGGAGCCACTTTCAAGTTACGAAGGTAACGATTGACGGAATGAGAGGGGTTAATATAATAAGCTGTAATGATGGCACTGCGAACATGTATGTTATTATCGGCGGACAATCGAGAAAACTCACATAACAAATTTTATCTTTGAGGTTGAATTGTATCAGCCCGTGAAGTGAGAAGTTAATTAGGTGAACTACAGTGTATGTTGGCTACATTATAAACATATGTTTTATGAGTGTATAATTATGTATGTTAGTTGAAGCTTTGAGGTAAAAAAAACCACGAAATAAATAGGAAACCATCTAAAAGAGAAGAAAAAAATGCCTCACAGCAAACACAACGCAAAACTTGTAAGGATAAAAATAATTTTTTTGGAGAAAAGGAAACACAATATATTTGAAGACAATTGTTGGAACTAAAAGTGTTTCGACATCAGGTCTCCGTCAGAATATAATAATGCTAACAGGCAGGGGCGTAGCGAGGGGGGGGGGGGGGGGGGCGGGGGGTGTGGACCGCACCGGGTGACACCATTTAGGGGGGTGACACCAAGGCGAAAAATAGGAAAATATATAGAGAAAAACTTGAAGGGGGGGGTGCAAATCGAAAGTTTGAGGGGGGGGGGGTGCAAATCGAAAACTTGAGGGGGGGGGGTGCAAATCGAAAGTTCGAGGGGGGGGAGGGGTGCAAATCGAAAATTTGTCCCCGGGAAGGGTCCGCTACGCCTCTGGGGGGTGACACCATTAAGTGCCGCACCGGGTGACACCCGACCTCGCTACGCCACTGCTAACAGGTGTGTATTAAAAAAGAAACGTGAATATCTGAAGATTGGATTTTGATTTTGTTGGTTTTTAATTTTGTATTAAATGGCT